>NC_132905.1:83846594-84149625 GCF_047675955.1 Chlorocebus sabaeus
GAGCCAAAAATATTCTCACATCAATTGCTTCAATGAAAATGAGTTTCTTAAAATCAAAACATGCATGCACAGACATGCACAAAGAAGATACCGTGAACAGCAATCAGCTGGCCAGGTGCAGTGTTTCATGCCTGTAATCCCAGCATTTTGGGAGGCCGAGGAGGGTGGATCACCTGAGGTCAGGAGTTTGAGACCAGCCTGACCAACGTGGCCAAACCCCATCTCTACTAAAAATACAAAAATTAGCCAGGCATGGTGGTGCGTGCCTGTAATCCCAGCTATTAGCAGGGCTGAGGCGGGAGGAATGCTTGAACCTGGGAGATGGAGGTTCCAGTGAGCTGAGATTGTGCCACTGCACTCCAGGCTGAGCAACAGAGTGAGACACCGTCTCAAAAAAAATAACAAAAAGCAAACAAAAAAATCAGCCATCAGACATAGAGTATTATACTATTCATTTCAAAAAATAATTTTAGGTATAATTTATGCAAATAGAATATACCCATTATAATTGCTCAGTTCAGTTAGCTTTTGCAAATGTATACAAGCATGTTAACATTACCACAAATAAACAATTTCCTTCACCGAAAAAGTTATATATTCCACTTCATACTCACTTCTCCTCAAGATCTGGCCCTAGATAAACACTGGTCTGCTCTCTATCACTGTCTGTAAGACTTGCTTCATTTAGAGTTTCATATAAATTGAATAATACAATGTGTATTTTTTTGGTCTGAATTCATTCAGTTAGTGTATTTTTGAGTTTCATTCATGTTGATGTCTCAATAGCATACCATCACGTGGATATACCTTAACATTTCTTGTTTGGCCTCTGGATGAACATTTTGTCTAGGTTTTTGGCTGTTATGAGTAAAGCTACTACAAACATTCATGTAGAAGTCTTTGTGAGCTCACATATTTTCATTTGTTTTGGGGAAATAACAAGAAGTGAAATTTATGGGTTATTTGATAGTTGTATGCTTAACATTATAAAAGATTATCACACTATTTTCCAAAATGGTTATACCATTTTATATTTCCACCAGCAATGTAGGAAACTTCAGATTGCTTCATATTCTTGCAAACTCTTGATGTCGTGTTTAAGTTACGTTTGGTTTTGTTGTTTGCATTATTCTTATAACTAAAGAAGATGAAAAAAATGTTCTTATTGTTTATTTGCATATCTTATTTTGTATAGTTCAAATATGTTAGATGTTGACGTTTTTCTTATTGTTTGGCTGTTGTGTATATTTACATATTAATATTACAGACACAAGTTCTTTGTCAGATATATTTGTTGCAAATACATTCTTTTAGTATACGTTCATGCTGCTTTTGAGTTCTTTCTATTTTATTTTGTTTTTATATTTTTTAAGTAATTTCTTGTTAATAGAGACAAGGTCTCACTACGTTGCCCAGGCTGGCAACATAGCAATCCTCCCTGGCTTCTGGCAATCCTCCCACCTTCCTCTCCCAAAGTGCAGGGTGACAGTTGTGTCCCACCACTCCTGGCATGCTTTCGTGTTCTTAAATTTTTTCTTTTTGAGATGGGGTTGCACTCTGTCTCCAAAGTTAGAGTGCAGCGGCATAGTGTCAGCTCACTGCAACCACTGCCTTTTGGGCTCAAACTATCTCCCACCTCAGCTTCTCGAGCAGCTGGGATCACAGGCGCGCACCACCATGCATGGCTAATTTTTTGTTTCGACAGGGTCTTGCCATGGTGCCCAGGCTGGTCTTGAACTCCTGAGCTCAAGCAATCCATCCTCCTCAGCGTCCCAAAGTGTGAGGATTACAGGCGCAAGCCACTGAGTCAGGCCTTTAGTATAATTATTGTAAGAGAAGTTTCGAATTTTGCTAAAGCCCAGTTCCATATTAGTAAAAATTTTGTGGTTATGTTTTGCATCCTGTTTACAAAATGATTGACTATTACAAGTTCACAAAGATAGTTTCATTGCATTTTTTCCAATATTATTAAAGTTTTAGATTTTATGTATATAGGTCAGTGATGATTTCCACATCAGTTTTACATATAAAGTGAAGAAAAGATTAAGATTCATTAAAATAATGCAAGATAAGTAGTCATTATACCACAGTTTGTTTAAAAAGGTTGTTCTCTACTTGACGAATTATCTTAACACACTTGAAGAAATATATCTCTGTGTGTGTGTATGTGTGCATGTGTGTGAATCTCTGTGTGTGTGTCGGTGTGTCTATTTCTGCACTCTGTTCTCTTTGTTTTATCAGTGTGTCTGTACTTCTGCCAATAACATGCTGTCTTAATGAGTACATCTTCAGAATAAATCTTGGAATCATGTACTGTGTGTCTACCAAATGTGTTTTTTATTTTTCCAAACTAGTTTTGGCTAATTTAGATGCTTTACATTTTTGTTTGAACTTCAAAATTCCCTTTACACATCTTTAAAGATGTTACTGAGATTTTGACTGAATCCTATTGAATTTAGAGAGGAAATTATTGAAAAAATGATGTCTTAATAGTTGGTGACCCAATCAATGGACAGAGTCAATCTCTCTAATGATTTAGACTTTTAATTTCTCTCAGCAATATTTTCAGTGTTTAGTCAACATGTTTTGAACATATTTTGAAAGAAAAACTAAATACTTCATATTTTAATGCTGTTGTAAATGGTAATTTCTTAAAAATCCTCTTTCCCACTGTCTCTAGCTTATACAAATAAAATTAAGTAATTAACGTTTGCATTCTGATGTTTTATCTCATGAATTGGCTAAATTTGCCATTTGTTCTAATAGCATTTTTGTGTGTGAATGAAGCCAGTTATATTTCTTTCTTTCCAATCTGTATGCTATTTCTCTTTACTAATCTTATTGCATTTACTAAAAACTCCAGAAAAATGTAGAATTAAAGTGATGAGAATAGGTAAGTTTTTCTTTTCCTCACTCATAGAGATCAATTAATGCTTAGCATTAGAGATAAAGTATAGATGTCTTTATCAATTTGAGGAATTTCCTTTCTGTTTGTAGTTTATATTTTCTTATGAGACAGTGTTGAATTTTTTATTTTTTTCTGCAACTATTTATATAAGTTATATGTTTTTGTTTTGTTTTGCCTATATTCTGTTTAATATGAATCAAATTGTAAAATGTAGACTGCCAGCCACAGATTAATCAAGATAAGGTTCATTAAAATCAGATGATTACAAAATTTCATATTTGGATATTAAAGATATTTCCAAATAACTCATAAGTTATGGGTATAAAAATTAACATTAGAATGTAATTTAATATGTAATCATTAAGACAATACTACATATCTAAACTTGTAAAGGGCAGTAATACAACAACATACATTTTTAATCCTAATTACTTATGGTAGGAAGAAAGTTAAAAGCTAAAAATTAATGATCAAAGGATCCACTCTACTAGTTAGACAAATAACAATAAAATGATCTTTGGAATAAATATAAATATGTAAATATTAAAGTTATACTCTAGAATCAAAACAAAAGATATTAAAAATACAATAGAATAGATCAAAAAATAAAAGTTGGATCTTGGAAAACCAAAAAAGAAAGAAATGAGCAAACACTTTTAAAAATTATTTAAGTCACACTAAAAAGACAATGCAACAAACAATGTTAGGAATAAAAAATATTGAGAGCTTATATATGTCATATTTATAAATAATGTAGACATTTAAAAGGTGAATAAAAAGAAATGATAAACACATTTATGTCAGTAGATATGACTGTTGGTTGTATATCTAAAAATTACAACTTTTTCTCAACAATAAAAGGATATAAAAAACTCTTAATTATCTTATAAGATTAAATACCTTGTATCAGAAATCACAAAACACCCATAAGTAACAAATTCCATAGCCAGATAATCTTACCATGCAGTTCTGTTGAGCATTAAAGATGTAAGCAGTTCTACATTCACAAAATTAGTGGGAAAAAAAAAAAAAAAGAAATAGAATTCTCCAACTCATTTTATGTTAGTATAACTTTTAACTCCATACAAGAAAAACAGAGCTGAGAAAAAATTAAAAGCAATTTGTACACACTCATCAAAATTAATGCCACAGCCCTGTGATGAATATATTAGCTAATAAAATCTAAAAATGTATTTCAAAAGATAATATTATGACCAAGTGGGATTGTTCCAGAAATGCAAAGTTTGTACATTTAAAAAAAAGTATGATTCATAATATTTATAAGTGAGTGGAGAAAAATCTAATGATTACCTCAATAGATGCTGAAAAGTCATGTAAAAATAAAATATCTTAATTATGGTAAAATTTTTAGAAACTAGAATTAGAAAGGAATTCAGTTAATATCATAAGTTGTGGCTACAAAAAAAATAACAAAAGCAATAATGACAGAAACATCACATTTAATGGTAAAATAGTGCAGGAATTCTGTTGATATTGTCTATATATGTAAATGTGTTTGACATTTTCACATCTATTGAACGTTTTCTGGGATACCACTGCAAACACGAGACATGAAAAAGTTATGAAATGAGTAAGAAGGAATACCTGATATACATATTTCACAGATGTTATAATTTATATAAAAATTAAAAATGATCTATAAGTAAATAATTAGAAACAATTAGAAATTTGAAAGGCATCTGAGTAATAAGATCTAACAAGCAAATTTGTTGCATTTATATGTACCTGTCACAGATGAAAAATACAACTATTATTAAAGTAGAAAAATGTAATTATAGTCAAGCATTACCTAACAATGGGGATATGTCCTGAGAAATGCATTGCTATTGTGCAAACATCGTGGAATGTACACAAGCAAACCTAAATGGTTTCGTGTACTATGTACCTAGGCTACATGGCATAGCCTATTGCACCTAGACTACAAACTTGTACAGCATGTTACCGTACTGAATATGGAAGGCAATTGTAACACAATGGTAAGAATTTGTGTATCTAAATATAGTTAAATGAAAAAGGTACACTAAAAATACGGTATATAAAATAAAAAACAGTACACGTGTAAGGCACTTACCATAAATGTAGCTTGCAAAATTGGAAGTTGATCTGGATAAGTCAATGAGTAAGTGGTGAGTGACTATGAAGTCATAGGACATTACCGTACCCTGTGGTAGACTCTGTAAACACTGTACACTTGGGCTACCCAAAATTTATTTTAAAAACTTCTTTCTTCAATAATAAATTAACCTTAGCTTACTGTAACTGTTTTACTTTACAAACCTTTTAATTTTTTTTTTTACTTTTTGACTCTGTTGTAATAACAGCTTAAAACAAAAACACGGTCAGGCATGGTGGCTCACGCCTGTAATCCCAGCACTTTGGGAGGCCAGGGCAGGAGGATCATGAGGTCAAGAGATCGAGACCAGCCTGGCCAACGTAGTGAAACCCCATTTCTGCTAAGAATACAGAAATTAGCTGGGCATGGTGACGTGCCTGTAATCCCAGCTACTTGGGACACTGAGGCAGGAGAATCATTTGAACTCAGGAGGCGGAGGTTGCAGTGAGCCAAGATCAGGCCACTGCACTCCAGCCTGGCGACAGCAAGACTGCATCTCAAAAGAAAAATAATAAACACATTGTACAGCTGTTCAAAAATATCTTATTTCTTTATATGTAAACTATTTATATTTTTAATTTTTTTTTACTTTCTTGTTAAGAAGACAAACACAAATACAATAAGTTAGGCCTACACAGAGTGAGAGGGTGAGAATCATAAGTATTACTGTCTTCTACCTCCACATCTTGTCCCACTGGAAGGTCTTCATGGGTAATAACAAGCATGAAACTGTCATCTCCTGTGATATTGCCGCCTTCTGGAATACCTCTGAAGGATCTACCTGATGTTGTTTTACAGTCAACTTTTTTTTTAATAAGTAAGAGAATACTCTAAAATGAACAATAAAAAGTATCCCATGGTAAATACATAAACCAGTAACATAGTTGTTGGTTTTCAAGTATTATGTACTGAACATAATTATATGTGCTAAACTTTTATATAAATGGCAGTGCAGTAGGTTTGTATCCACCAGGATTACCACAAACACAATGCGTTGTGCTAAGATACTATGAGAGCTACGGCATCACTAGACAATGAGAATCATTCAGCTTCATTATAATCTTACAGAACCACCATCAGCATCATATATGCAGTTATGCAGCACAGGACAGGTATTAATTTATCACAAAATATTTAAAAAACAGTTATAAAATCATATAAAGCTTTTTTACTTTAGAAGATTTAATCAAATAGAAGAATGTATATCTTCATGTATTGTAGTACTATATGAAAGTTTTCTCCAAACTGATGTAGATTCAGTGAGATTTCAACTGAATTTTCAACTTAATACTGACAGCGTGTGTGTGTGTGTGTGTGTGTGTGAGAGAGAGAGAGAGAAAGTAAGTTTCTTAATAAGATAATTCTAAAATTGATGTGGAAGTGCCTTCGACAAGCTATATCTGAAACATACTTCGAAAAGAAAAAGAAGACTAAGTCTTTGGAAGTTATTTCAATGTCAGCTATCAAAACTCATCGTAAAGCTATATGCAGCTATAAATAGTATAGATGGTATTTATACCACACAAATAGTATACTATATCGTATACTACAAAGTATTATACTGTATATAAGTACAAATAGACTAATGGAACACAGTAAGAAATCCAGAAACATAGGTGTACTTGATCAATAACACAGGAATATTTTATATTTGCAGTGGAAGGGCAGATTTTTCTTAAATAGTCCTGGGAAAATGGGCTAATATGGAAATAAATCAATTTGGTTTCATACTTTACACCCTAGTCAAAAATCAATTCAAGGGATATTCAATACATTAATGCAAAAGATCACATTAAGAACATTTTTAAAAACACAAGAAAATATTTTCAAATCTTTAGGAAACTATCTTAAATGTGACTCTGAAAATGCAAATTATAAAGGAAAAGTGAAAAAATAATTAAAGAACCTACATATTGTACAAATGTTTCCTAGGCAAATGCATCAATAGTACCATTAAAATTTAAAGTAAAATAGATTTGGACATAAACTTACAATTTTTTTTTTACATAAAATGTGTTACAGGCCAGGCACGGTGGTTCGCGCCTGTAATCCCAGCGCTTTGGGAGGCCAAGGTGGGCAGATCACAAGGTCAGGAGATCAAGACCATCCTGGCTAACACAGTGAAACCCCGTCTCTACTAAAAACACAAAAAAAGAAAAAATTAGCCGGGTATGGTGGTGGGCGCCTGTAGTCCCAGCTACTTGGGAGGCTGAGGCAGGAGAATGGTGTGAACCTGGGAGGCGGAGCTGTCAGTGCGCCAAGATCAAGATCGCGCCCTGCACTCCAGCCTGGGTGACACAGCGAGACTCCATCTCAAAAACAAAAAAATGCATTACAATGGAATACTTTAAAAATATAAAAAGAAGATATTTTTGATCTAAATTACAATTTACTTACAGCAGGAATATGTAAAGCGCTGCTACGATTAATAAGAAAACTCAGCTTTAACAAATAAAATTATTAAAAGTGTAGTACATGTATTAAATGATAAAATGATGTGACAAAAATGAATTTCTATTCATTTAAATTGAGAGTTTAAAATTCTGAGATACAATTTTATTATGTTATTCAGCACATTTTTAGGTAATTGTCTGTTCTCATGCTGCTAATAAGGACATAGTTGAGACTGTGTAATTTACAAAGAGAAAAGGTTTAATTGACTCACAGTTCAGCATAGAGCCGGAGGCCTCAGGAAAATAACAATCATGGTGGAAAGGGAAGCAAACATGTCCTTCACATGGCAGCAGCAAAGAGAAATGCAGAGCACAAGGGGGAAAAACCTGCTGTAAAACCGTCAGATCTCCTGAGAACTCACTACCACCAGAACAGCAGCGTGGGAGTAACAGTCCTCGTGATTCAATTACCTCACACTGTGTCCTTTCCACTACATTAGGGGATTATGGGAACTGCAATTTAAGATGAGATTAGGTTGGGGACACAGCCAAACCATATCAATCTACAATATTAACTTTTAGGTTGGTGCAAATAACGCATTTTTTACCGTTGAAGGTAACAGCGAAAACCACAGTTACTTTTGCACCAACCTAATATTCACAAGTAAGCACAACAAGGAAAACTTTTGTACACAGTTATGTAAAGAGTAGGCTAGGAAATGTTCTTGGAATAATACTTTAACAACTTTTAGTAAAATGGAGCAATTCCACTTATATGTATTTGGCTGAGATAAATTTATACATGTGTATTCTGTTGAAAGCACAATAATTAGTAAGATACTGAGGACACCCCAATATCCATCAAGACTAGAATGAAAAGACATTTTTGCTCTATTGGTACAGTAGAGTAGTATTTGGAACTGAAAATGAATTATTTATAACTGTACAGAGCAACAAGGTGAAGATAACAGAATACATAAAGTATGATTGAACTTACACAAAATTTAAAGCCGTGCCATATTTAACAATGAGTGCCTCAGAAAAAAATGCATGAGTAAAAAACTGAAAAAAAATCAGAATGATTAAAGGAAAAAGGATAGCGTTTAACCTTGGTGAAGAGGAAGAATATATTATCAGAGAAAGGGACTGACATCAAGATAAGCGGTCTCTTAATTTGGATGAGGAATCCTTTGGTGTTCATTTTATTATTAACAACACTAGGTTTTATATAGCTCTGTATGTGTGTGTGTATGTGTGTGTGTGTGTGGTGTGTTTACCATCATAGACTTCGCCAAGTTAAAATGACCACTTTTCAAAAGAGTTAGAATCAGATAATGCTCAATTTTAGCAGCAGTTTTGGTTTTCCATTTTCAAATATATGCTGCAGAATTAAATTATACTCTGTATTCTCTTAATGAAGATGGGGTGAAGAAGCTCAATCATATATTGATTTTTTTTTCTTTGTATTTCTTTGATCTTCCAGTTGGCAGGACTTGGAACTAATAGCTTTAGGGATGGAAGAAAACAATTTGGCAAATGTAGCCCTTACTCAAATATCATAGATTTGAAGTTTAAAATTGAACTCACACATATCGAAATTCAAGTTCCATTTGTTAATAGAGAAAATCATTTTCTGGTTCAAGAGACGAGGCTTATTTTTGGTAAGATTTCAAAAGGATTTAACATATTCTGTGTGAAAAATATTTAATTGAGTTAGTAAATACTCAAATATTGATAAAATTACTCAATAATTACTAATTGCTCAAATAATGCAAAAATAAAAGTATTCTCCAATTTTAAAGTACCTAATGCATCTCTGATACTACTGAGGACTTATGATCTGATTAAAGTCCAGCAGTCAGTTGCCTATATCTTAGTTAAGACCATTGGCATTGGAGGAAAGTAAAAATGGACATTTTAGATTGTAATTTTCATTTCCAAACTCTAGCTCCCAAATCATCAAATATTAATTAATATAATATATATCAAATGGTATTTTAGATACATTTGAGATATATTTGAGGGCATATTGTATTCCAAATAGAAAAGAAAAGCATCTTGTAATTTAATATTCAGCATAAATATTCAGTTGTTGAGGCAATTTGACAGAGAAAGTAACTATTTTCAATTCAAAAGTAAAATCAGTAAGCAATTCAAAAAACAAAGTCATTCTAAGGAGTGTGTAACAAATAAGAAATTCAAAGTTGCCACTCTTTTCCCATAGAAAACCATGTAGTTGTAATAGTTATGTTTATTTCTCCAGTGTGTTCATCCGTGCTTTACAATGTTTTCAATATTAAAGCCTCTCAAAGGCTTTAAACAATGACTTTTATGCCCACAGACTTAGGATATTGAGTTCTTATTAATACCACTTAGATTAATCTAGAGGGTACTTACTCGAAGAAATCATTCATGGCTATAACCTAAGGACTGAAGAAACATTTCAGCGCAGAAAAAAAAAAAAAAAGGATGGTCAAGATCAGTGAAGGAGGGAAACTGAACAGCAGCTCAAAGCTGAACATTCAATTTATAAAACCTTAAGATAGAAAACTGATCTAGGGAAAGTGTTTTAAAGCATAAAATCTTAGCAAGTTAAGACTGTAGAAAAATTAATATTCTTGAACTCTGGGCACTTGACTCAGGAAAAAACCAAATAGCTCTAAGACATGGGGTCAAATTTGATATCAAGTATTAATAATGTAAAATTGAATGAGTCCCTTAATCAACCATTATTTAGTGATTGGCTCCTACTGCAATGGATTACGTTAAATTTAGGGATTCTAATGACATTGAATTTTATCTAATGACAAAATTCAAACTCTGCCCTCAAAAGAATGACTTTTTTTTTTTTTTTGGTAAATAATTTCCCTCCTTCACAATATAAAAACTAATAGAACTAATAAGAAATAATATGTAGAGTGATTTAAAAATATAAATCAAAGCTCTAACTCATTCTGAGCTAGAGGGTTAAAAATAAAACTACGAGCCTCGAAGTACAAATATAATGGTGTCCACAGGTAAGAACATGAAAATTATCACCACTACTGCTGAGAGTATCTACAAAGGACAAGAAGGTAGAAGTAGTAGTAATCAGGAACGGGTCATTAAGAGAGAGGGGGAAACATCTGGGAACATGACAGATGATAAGCCTAAAACTATAGAACCAAAATATAAAGGTTTTGTTTGAAATGTTACAGGCTTTTACGTTTATTTGGAAAGCAATGTGAAATTCCTGAATACATTTATGTAAGGAGAGAATATGATTCGATTATGATATTAAAGAGATGACTCTGTCAGCAATGTGGATATCGGGTTTGTGTTTAGGAAGACTCTTAAGATGGAGAAAATATTTACATCTGTTACCAGCAAGAAATAATGTGGTCTTCAAAAAACAGATGGAAATACACACATTTTAAAATAAATTTTGAAGGCAAAATCAATAAGAGCTGGTAAAAATTTTAATATTGGGAAAGAGAATATAAAGTGAAAGTTGATTTCAGGTTTCTGACTGACTTGTTAAGAAAGTTGAACATATTTCCCCTAACCCTATCCCACTCAATTTAATACATGGTCCCATACAGGAGTTCACTCAGTGAAGTATACAATTTGATAGGATAGGAGAATTACAACTTACAGCCAGATAGATGCAGCATACTCTGTGATTCACAGAAACACATTGTTAAAATAATTAGCATGGTCTTGCAGATATTTAGACTAATGTGCTGTCAATGAGAGCAGACCCAAATGTTCTAGAGTTGCGTTCCCTGTGATATAAATTGAAACGGGTAGCACATATTATGCCTTACTGTGTGCCATAAACTATTCTAATCTCTTTACAACCATTAACATATTTAATTCTCTACACATCCCTACTAGATAAGTACTATTATCTTCTCCAGTTGACACATGAGGCATCTAAGACATAATGAAATTACAAAGTCTTCCAAAGGGCATGTGACTGCTACCAGAATTCAAGCCTAGCCAACCAGGCTGCAGTGTTTTTTCCTTGCTCTTCATACTTAGATAGATAGATAGAGATGCAAATCGAAGGAACTATCTATCTATCTATTTCTTTGTCTATGAGAATTTTAATGAGTAAAAGTGATGAATTCACAGTGATAAAGATAGGAATGTCATGACTCCTGAACTATCAGCCACAGCTTTAAATTTCTTTTTCATTTCAGTTTATTGATGAAATTGTTCAGTAGATAAATGTAGTATAAAAGTATCATCAGACAAATAGTGCGTAATAATCTCATTTGTATGTGAAAGTAGAACTCACAGAAGCCAAGAGTAGAAAAGTGGTTATCAGGGACTGGGAGCATGGAGAGAGAGTGGGGAATTCAGAAGATTTTGGTCAAAGGATCCACAAATTTTATTCATTTATTTTGATACAAAATCTCTCTCTGTCACACAGGCTGGAGTGCCGTGGCATGATCTTGGCTCACTGAAGCCTCTGCCTCTCAGGTTCAAGCAATTCTCATGCCACAGCCTCCCGAGTAGCAGGGATTACAGGTGTGCACCACCTTGCCCAGCTAATTTTTGTATTTTTAGTAGAGATAGGGTTTTGCTGTGTTGTCCAGGCTGATCTTGAATTCCTGGCCTCAAGTGATCCTGCCTTGGCCTTCCAAAGTGCTGGGATTGTAGGCATGAGCCACCGTGCCTGGCCAAAGGACCCAAAATATAAATTAGAGAGGAGTTAGTTCACTAGATCTATTGAGCAACATGATGACTGTAGTTAATAGCAATGTATTGTATATTTAAAGATAGATCCTAGTAGATCTCAAATGTTCTCATTACAAAAAATAAAATGATAGTTATGTCAGGTACTAAATATGCTAACTAGCTTGATTTCACCATCCATAATACAAACATGTATCAAAACATACATATGGTGTGTGTGTGTGTGTATATATATACACACACTATATATTAAATTTCCTTTTTCAATTAAAAAATAAATATTTTAAAAGTATAATCAGATAATTTGAAGCTGAACACCTTTCCCATTCTGTCAAGGAAAGGTGGTAGAAAAGACCACTTGTGTTTAAAGAAACGCACTGGCAAAAATTGGTAAAGTCAATAATTTCTAGATGTTACAAAAAGTATCCAAATTTAAGTGAATTTCACACCATGGAAAGCCATTTTCCACTAGGTGACAAAGTGGTTCTGTTATGGTTATATTAGTATAAATGAAATTCAGTAGCAGTTGACAACCCTAGGGAGACTGGAATATTTCTTTTTGCTTTTGCAACAGAGGCATCACAAATTGCATGTATTTTATCTAATTTGAGGTGAATTCTTGCAGACTTGATACAGCAGTCTTGGAATGTTTGCAGATTTATTCCAATTATAGTTCTGCCCTGTAGTAGGAAGATGTCTTAAAAAATAGAAGGTAGCATCATGTTGGAAACTGTGATATTAGTTTAAAAATGTTTAGAAATTTGATTCTTTTTTTACCTTGTATTGTTGGGAATAGCCCTGAAAAAGCCTTGTGCCTGAATTTCCAATCTTGAGAAATCATTTATCATTCAGTTTTCAGTAGTACTTTCAAAGAAAGAAAATGTTAATAAATCACTAGAAACTTTCAGATTAGTGCTAACAAATGCTTCTCCTTCACTTCCCAGTAAAAATGATGCAAACTTCTTAAGTGATTTAATTTCATTATTGCAAAGAGATAGTTTTAATCCACTTCTGAGAGGGATGGGAATATTGAAACGATGCAAAAGATAGAAACGTAGTGGAGAAGTATGATAGCCACAGGGAAAAGCTGCCGCAGGGCCATTTGTGCTTCCAATGAACCCAACGCTCTTGAATTGAAGTTGGTGTCTTAATTAATTCAATAGCATGTGACAATTCAGCCTTTAAAAAGGCTGATTCTGAATCTGTATCTAATAAAATAAACCCAGAAGTTGTCTGCACTGTTCTTGAAAAAAAATATATGGTTTTAGGAATCATTGCAATCTTAAGTAGATTTGAGAAATTCCAGCTTAAAACTATCAAAGTTAAATCAATTTTACTTAGCATCTTCTGGAGAAGCCTGGCATAATAAACAAATAGCATAATTTCATGTTATTTGTAACTTCTAGCAAGCTATTTGAGATCTGTGACAACAGATGTTTAGCAAAAACCACACTTTTGCACCAACCTAATATACAGATTGTCTTAATAATAAAATGTTTTTTTCAAGAGGCTATTCTGCCATTTTTGAGGTCTCCACAGATTATCAGAGCTACTAGCTGCAAAATATTACTAATTTCTTGCTCTCATTAATACTTAAAGAAGATAAGTGTTTTTTTCATATAAACAAAGACAACCAGATAAAACATTAAACTTTGTTTATGTATTCTTTTCCTAGGATATAACTCTATGTCTTAAATCACAATAAATAAATTTGGTTACTTATTCACTGAGCCAAGAAACATTGTGATATGGTTTGGCTGTGTCCCCAAACAAATTCTCATCTCCAATTGTGATTCCCATAGTCCCCACATGTCACAGGAGGGTCCCCATGGGCGGTAGTTGAATCATGGGGGCGGTTACCCCAATGTGGTTCTCATGATAGTGAGTTCTCATGAGATCTGATGGTTTTATAAGGGGCTTTCCACCCTTTGGTTGGCACTTCTGTCTCCTGCTGCCTTCTGATGAAGGACATGTTTACTTGCCCTTCCACCATGATTGTAAGTTTCCTGAGGCCTCCATAGCCATGCAGAACTGTGAGTCAATTCAACCTCTTTTCTTTATAAATCACCCAGTCTTGGGTATGTCTTTATTAGTGATGTGAGAATGGATTAATACACATTTCTTGAAGACACTTTCTCCAGCTCCACATTCACATGTTTTGTTTCTCAAAATTTGTGTTTATCAAAGAATGATACCGTTTTGAAACTAGAGATAACAAAGAGACCAACATTAGAAGATGCTTTTAGAGTCACTGTTGGCAAAACTGTACTGAAATTTTTGATAAAATAATATCTCAAAGAAATAAAAATCGGTAGCCTCCTTTAGACATTCTCTTTGTAAGAGGGTTCCATTTTCTTACAAAATAAAGCAGTATAGTCTGCCTTTTAACTGAAGAGAATTACTTCATTGTTCAAGGGACTTTTAACAAATAATTCTTATTTATTATAGAAGACTGCACAGTAATACAAAATTATAATAAAATAAAAACTTTTCTATAATGGTAATCAAGTAAAAAAGATGATTTTAATCCACAAAATAGTAATTAAATTACAAAATAGAATATAAATGGCATTAAAGTATCACTAAGAGTTCTATGAATGTCTCAAAAAGGAACAATAGCTCTTGGGGTCCTTCCCAAGGTGATACTTGTATTGAATTTGCCCTTCAAAATTCAGGGAAAAGCGTTCCAGGACAAGATAATAAATTAAAACAGAGGTTTGTGTACCAGAAAAAGAAAGATAAGAGGTCTTTAAACTTTG
This sequence comes from Chlorocebus sabaeus, assembly GCF_047675955.1. Classification (NCBI taxonomy): domain Eukaryota; kingdom Metazoa; phylum Chordata; class Mammalia; order Primates; family Cercopithecidae; genus Chlorocebus; species Chlorocebus sabaeus. The sequence goes on from NC_132905.1 coordinate 83,861,472, forward strand.
CTCATTTATCACAGTGGGTGTGCGTTTATCACATAAGGAATGTGAAGGGAATGTTTATGTCAGACAGTAAGAGTATGAAGAATTTGAAATTAACAAGAAGTGAAAAGCCACTGCATGTGTGTTTTTATGTGTACATATGTATGTATGCTGAGTGGTGAAGAGGTTTGATGAAGGTTATAACACTAAGAAGTACCAAGCATTAATTTGGTAAATACATAGATCAAATTAGATGAGAGGTAACAGACAAGAACATATCAAGGAAGCTATGTCATAATAACAGTTAGTATAATAACAATGAAGTCGGCAAAGGAAAATAAAAGTCAAGAGAGTCATAATGGGCATGGAGAGACAGAGGAAAAAGTACATGTTTGATGAGATGGGAATAGTCAAGTATTGCTCAAATATTATTTTTTAATTTGACATTAAGGCATCACTTTTTGTATAAATATAAAGCTTTTAAACATATGACTATAGGCACATAAAGGGAAATCAATGTGTACAATGAAGCTTAGAATAATACTGTCTATAAGATTGCATTATTAGGTACATTTGTTCTCCATTACTGACATTAATTAGGTTTTGACTAAATCATTAGAACTAACTATTATATGTACATATGACTACTAGAGAATATTAGAAGAAAAACATTCCCCCATGATTTTAGTCTTAGTCACTGTTTCCAATTTAAAATCATCACCGGTCAAATTATATGGAAATAGCCTTCCCCCTCAACTCAGCAATAGCATTAGAATCAGAAAATTGACATCACCTAGTGAATAGGGTCAAGCGCTGCTGTAGCAGCAAATTTAACACATATATTCAAACTCTAGACGTCAATGGTACAAAAATGTCATTGACCAAGCTGTCCTCTTCTACAAATAAGATAACTGCTAGGTTTTTTTTAATTACTATTCTTTGGTGGCCTTATATAACAAGTTCAGTGACCTAAGTTCTGACCTTCCAATTCAGACACATACCAAAGACATACAACAGTTTCCAGACATAAAATTCACTTTCACCTTAAATTAACAGGATATGGAGGACATTAACCAGTATGTGACCCTGAGATAATGATTTAATATCACTTATCCTTGCTTTATGAAAATATATTAGGGAACAGCTAGAATGTCTTATCAACCTCTGAGCAAATAAAGAGAAAGTTCTCAGGGAAGACTATTTCAACCTAGTGTTGAAAAGCAATTTGAAGTTAATTGCCCAATCTTGAGACAGGATTACTAGTTCCCCAGTCTCCAGGGCAGAAGTTGAATCTTAATGGAGAAGGGATAATACTCCAGAAGGAAGTATAATGACTGTCCTTGGTGAGTCTGTGATTGCAGAGGCAATGGTCTGTTAAATGATGCGTAATCCTCCAGAGAGGAACTCTCTGATCCAGAACTTAGTAATGAAAGTTAGATCAGGGACAGAACCATCTAAGTTCCCTCCCTTGCTAATATTTCTAATGCTCAAGGAAGATGCAGAGAACAGATGGTCTTCAAGGTGAAGAAATTCTCATAATGAATGACCACAGTCACCGCAAGGACGTTATACAATGGGCTTAGTAGAAGCAAGTATCCACAAAGGGCTATCGGGGTTATAGTTGACCCTTGAACAACATGGCCGAACATGCTGACCTCTACACCATCAGAAATATGCATATAACTTTTAAGTCCTCCCAAACTTCACTACTAATAGCCTATCATTAACCAGAAGCCTAACCTATACTATAAACAGCATATTAACACATTTTTTATGTTATGTGTATTTTATACTGTATTCTTATAATAAACTAGAGAAAAGAAAATGTTGAGATAATCATAAGCAGGAGAAAATGTGCTTACTGTTCACCAAATGAAGGTGAATCACCCTAAGGTATTCATCCTCACTGTGATTAGTCTGAAGAGGAAGAGGAAAAGGAAGGATTTATCTTGGTGACTCGGGGTGGCAGAGGAAAAAAAATCACATAGTGATACCTGTGCAATTTAAACCTGTGTTCTTCAAGCATCTACTATATATTTATATGTATGTAAAATATACATATTTTATATATATGTTAAATATATTTACTCGATCCAGTGGGAGCAGAGCCAGTGACATAGAAAATATTGTATAATTGCACGCTACATAACAGTTAATAAACTTTAAGAAAGTTTCATTTTGATGCACTGTTGCTAGTATGTGTTGAAGTTTTACTTACATTTTTTTTTTTATGTACCTCATAAAGGATTTTCTCAGATTCTCTGGGCCAAAGAAGTGTAACATTTCAATATTTCTTGAGCACAGGATCATCATCTCTATTGCCAAATTGTGAGATAAATGAAGTTGAATTCCCTACACAGCTACAGTTTACTATTCATAAACATCTCAATAATCATTTGAAACAATGATGTGTGACATTGGTTATATCTTTGAAAGCATCCTCCATTCTTTAATTCTCTTATACCTAAATAATCAGAATTCATCATTTGATTAAAAAATGACTGGAGGGATCCATCTTTACACATTGCCTGTTTTCATATGAAGAAAATTATTTAATTTTGTCTCTTAAGTGAAATATCTTTCTTATGATCCATGAGAGGTTCAATAGGTGATATATTATAAACTATATGTATTATAAAATTTAAAAATGTTGAGATAATATATTTAATTATTCTAATATAATTTAAATTTTGAATGAAATAATTTTAATATAAATATTAACTAATTTTTTCTTAGTTTTATGTTTGAGAAATTTGCATTCCACTGAGATTTATGACTTCTTGGCTAACTGTACTTATTATTGGTTTTGATTATTTTATTGTTTTGTTTTATTTTTTATCCAGTGACTTCCTCCTTCTATACATAGCTGTAAATATTGCACACACAACTCACTTTTTATTCTAAGCAAAGAATTTTATGAATTTGCCGTCTTACTGATATTTCAGCATTTCTCAATTTTGAGTAATTTTGAGTAATCTGAAAGGATACTAAAGGTATGATATTTGGGGAGAAATTATGCTGTCTAACAAGGTAAAATGTCAGTTAAGTCTAGTTAAGATTTATTTACAAAAGATTTCCAGAAGTTTTAATTTGCTGATATGTATCGTGATTCTTAAAGACAGCATAGATTGTGTATAATTGTGCAAAATATTTGAGGAATTCTGTTTTTACAAAGCCTCTTGCAGAATGGTTAGTCACTAAACATACTTTACGAAGTGATACATAATTGTAGTACTCATTTTATTTTTCCTTTTTTGCAAGAAAAAGATACAAATATATGAACTAACAGAATACAACATTATGACAAACATTTTTTAAATATACATGTAAATATTTGAATAATACTTGTTACTAAAGTTAAGGGAAGCATAAAAATAATGGTATAAAATATTACACAATTCCTGACATTTTTTTCAAAATAGAGCCTGATGAATATTCACTTGTTATATTCTCTATCAAATATTAATTAAAAGTCTTTGAATAAAAGGCTTAGGAATCATCATATTCAGAGGTATTTAATTTCCTATATACAATTCAAAAATATTTTACGTTTATAAAAGGTAATAAAATTATTTCATCACCCAGGTGTTAAACCTAGTACCTATTTGTTATTTTGTCTGATCTTCTCCCTCCTCCCACCTTCCACCTTCCAATAAGCCCCACTATATGTTGTTCCCGTCTATGTGTCCATGTGTTCTCATCATTTTGCTTCCGCATATAAGTGAGAATATACAGCATTTGGTTTTCTGTTGCTCTATTAGCTTGCTAAGAATAATGGCTTCCAGCTTCATCTATGTCCCTGAAAAAGACATGATCTTGTTCTTTTTTACAGCTTTGTAGTATTCCATGGTATATATGTACCACATTATTTTATCCAGCCTATTATTGGTAGGCATTTGGGTTGATTCCACATCTTTGCTATTGTAAGTAATGTTGCAATGAACATGCATTTGCATTTGTCTATATAATAGAATAATTCATATTTCTTTGGGTATATATCCAGTAATGGGATCTCTGGGTAGAATGGTATTTCTAACTTCAGGTCTTTGAGGAATCACTACATGCCTTCCACAATGGCAGAGCTAATTTACACTCCAACCAACAGTGTATAAGTGTTCCTTTTGCTCCACAACCTTGGCAGCATCTGTTATTTTTTGTTTTTAATAATAGTCATTCTCACTGGTTTGAGATGGTATCTCATCATGGTTTTGATTTTCATTTCTCTAATGATCAGTGATATTGAGTTTTATTTCATATGATTGTTGGCCACATGTATGTCTTCTTTTGAAAGGTGGTGTTGATATCCTTTGCCCACTTTTTAATTAAGTTGTTGATTCCTTTTTCTTGTAAAATTGTTTCAGTTGTTACAGTTCTCCATTGCTCGTTGATGTCAGGTTTGTTGAAGATTAGATAGTTGTAGGTGTGTGGTCTTACTACTGAGTTCTCTATTCAGTTCCTTGGGTCTATATGTCTGTTTGATATAGTTTGGCTGTGTCTGCACCCAAATCACGTCTTGACTTGTAGCTCCCATAATTCCCACATGTTATGGGAGGGACCCAGTAAGAGATAATTGAATCATGGGAGCGGTTTCCCCCAAACTGTTGTTGTGTTACTAAATAAGTCTCCTGAGAACTAATGGTTTTATAAGGGGAAACACCTTTTGCTTGGTTCTCTTTCTGTTTATTTCTTGCTGCCATGTAAGATGTGCCTTTCACCTTTCTTCATGATTGTGAGGTCACCCCAGCCACACGGAACCATGAGTCCACTAAACCTCTTTTTCTTTATAAATCACCCAATCCCAGTTACGTCTTTATCAGCAGCATCAAAACGGACTAATACACTCTTTTTGTACCAGTACCATGCTGTTTTGGTTACTGTAGCCCTGTCAAATAGTTTGAAGTTGGGTCGCATCATGTCTCCAGCTTTATTCTTTTTGCTTCCAATTGCCTTGGCTATTCAGGCCCTTTTATGGTTCCATATGAATTTTAAAATAGATTTTTTCTAGTTGTGGGAGGAATGTCAGTAGTAGTTTATAATAGACATAGCATTGAATCTGTAAATTGCTTTGGGTAGTATGGCCATTTTAACAATATTGATCCTCCTATTCATGAGCATGAAATATTTTTTAATTTGTTGGTGTCATCTCTGATTTCTTCTAGTAGTGGTTTGTAATTTTCCTTGTAGAGACCTTCACCTCCCTAATTGGCTGCATTCCTACATATTTTATTCATTTTCTGACTATTGTTAATGGGAGTTCATTCATGATTTGGCTCTAAGCTTGACTGTTGTTGGTGTGTAGGAATGCTAGTGATTTGTGCACACTGATTTTGTATCCTGAGACTGCTGAAGTTGCCTAACAACTAAAGAAACTCTTGGGCTGAAACTCCGGGGTTTTCTAGATGTGGAATCATGTCATCTGCAAACAGAGACAGTTTGACTTCCTCTTTTCCTTTTTGAATACCCTTCATTTCTTTTTCCTTGTCTGATCTCTCTGGCCAGAACTTTCAAAACCATGTTGAATAGGAATGGTGAGAGAGGACATCCTTGTCATGTGCCAGCTTTCAAGGGGAATGCTTCCAGCATTTGCCCAATCAGTATGATTTTGGCTGAGGTTTGTCGTAGATGGCTCTTATTATTTTGCGATATGTTCCTTCAGTACTTAGTTTATTGAGAATTTTTAACATGAATAGATATTGAATTATATCAAAAGCCTTTTCTCCATCTATTGGGACAACTATGTGGTTTTTGTCTTTGGTTCTGTTTATGTGATGAATCACATTTATTGATTTGTGTATGTTGAACCAAACTTCCATCCCAAGGATAAAGCCTATTTGATCATAGTGGATATGCTTTTTAATGTGCTGCTAAATTAGGTTTGCCAGTATTTTGTTGAGGATTTTTGCATTGATTTTCATCAAGGATATTGGTCCAAATATATTTTTTGTTGTATCTCTGCCAGGTTTTGGTATCAGAAAGTTGCTGGTCTCATAGAATAAATTATAGAGAAGCCCCCCATCCTTCTCAATTTTTTTGGAATAGTTTCAGTATTAATGGTACCAGCAGTCTTTATAATTTAGAGGAGTTATAAGTTCAAAGCAAAATAATTTACAGACATTTTTATATACCATCTGCCAATAAAAATGCATAGCCTCCCACATTATCAACACCCATTCCCCCAAGTCCATGGTTTACATTAGACTTCACTCTTTTTGCTACACATTCTACAGGTTTGATCAGGTATATAATAACATGTATCCATCATTATGGTATAATAGAGAATATTGTCACTGCTTTACATATTCTCTGTATTCTACCTATCCATCCCTCCTTCCTCTCTGAACTCTGGAAATCATTGATTTTTTTCTACTGTCTTTATAGTTTTTCCTTTTCCAATGTCTGACAGAACTATACAATATGCAGCCTTTTCAGATTGGTTTCTTTCACTTTGTAATATACAGTTAAGTTTCTTCCATGTCTGTTTATGGTTTGATAGTCCATTTCTCTTTAATGCTGAATAATATTGCATTATCTGGATATACGACGGTTTATACATTCACCTACTGAGGAATATCTTGTTTACTTCCAATTTTTGACGATTAAAAATATAGCTGCTAGGCCAGGCATGGTGTCTCATGCCTGTAATCTCAGCACTTTGGGAGGCCAAGGTGGGCGGATCGTGAGGTCAGGAGATTGAGACCATCCTGGCTAACATGGTGAAACCCTGTCTCTACTAAAAATACAAAAAAATTAGCCAGGCATGGTGGCAGACACCTGTAGTCCCAGCTACTCGGGAGGCTGAGGCAGGAGAAAGGCATGAACCCAGGAGGCAGAGCTTGCAGTGAGCTGAGATCATGCCTCTGCACTCCAGCCTGGGCAACAGAGCAAGAGTCTGTCTTAAAAAATATATATATGTATATATATATATATAGAGAGAGAGAGAGAGCGCGCGCACTACTATAAACGTCCATGTGCAGGTTTTTATATGGACATTAAGTTTTTATTCTTTTGGATAATATCAAAAAACACAATTGCTGGTATCTATTATTGTCTTAATTTGTATTTCTCTTATGACATATGATGCAGAGTATCTTTTCAAATGCTGTTTTGACATACATTTATCTTTTTTACTTAAGTATCTGTTAAGATCTTTGGCCAATTTTTAAATTGGGCTTAATTTTTTATTGGGTTTTAAGGGGTTTTTTGGGTATATTTTGAATAAAAATTCTTTATCAGATTCATCTTTTGCAAATTATTTTTCCCCAGCATATTGCTTGCCTTCTCCATCTCTTGGCATTGATGTTTTGCAGAACAGAAGCTTTTAATTTTAATAAACTTCAGCTGATCAAGTTTTTCTTTTGTTCATCATGTCTTTCCTGTTGTAGCTCAAAAGTCATCACCATACCCAAAGTCATGTAAGTTTTCTCCTATGTCTTCATATAGGAGTTTCATTGTTTAAATTTTATATTTAGGTCTAAGATCCATTTTGAGTCAATTTTGGTGAAAGATGTAAGAAGGCTTAGTCTGTTTTGTGCTGCTCTAAAAGAATAATTGAAACTGAGTATTTTAAAAAGAACAGAAATTTTTTCCCTTAGTTCTGGATGCTGGGGAATCCAAGACCAAGATACCATCAGGTTAGGGCCTGGTCTCTGATTCCAAGATGGCTCCTTGAATGGTGCATCCTCTGGAGGAGAGGAACTCTATGTTTTCACATGGCAAAGGAGCAGAAGAGAGAGAACCCGCTTTCACAATCTGTTTCTGAAACGTTTATTTATGAGGCCAGAGTCCTCATGACCTAAACATCTCTCATTAGGCCCCACTTCTCAACTTTGTTGCATTCGAGATTGTTTCCAACACAGGCACTTCTGAGGACACATTCAAACCACAGCATTCCACCCATGGCCCCAAAATTCATGTTCTTCTCACATGCAAAATACATATATGCCATCCTAATAACCCTAAAAGTCTTAACTTGTTTCAGCCTCAATTCTAAGGTGTAAGTTCAAAGTCTCATCTAAATCAGATATGCGTAAGTCTCAAGGCGTTTATCCTCAGGCAAATGTCCCTCTAGCTATCAGCCTGAGAAATCAAACAGGTATTTCCAAAATACAATGATGGGACAGCCATAGGATAAACATTCCCATTACAAAAGGGAATATTAGGAAACAAGGAAAAAGAAACAGGTCTTAAATAAATCCAAAACCCAACAGGGTAAACAACATTAACTCCTAAGGCTTCAAAATAATTTTGACTTCACGTCTTACCTTCTGGATATCCAGTGTGAGTGGGAGTTTGGCATCCAAGGACCCAGGCAGTCTCAGCCCCATGACATTGCTGAATGCAACCCGCACAGCTCTCTAAGATTGCCTTTGGGTGCTTGAGGTTTCCCAGGCTGGCACTGCAGGTTGGTGCCTCTACAGTTCTGCGGTCTCAGGAGCAGCTCTTCTCACATACCTCCATTAGGCATTGCCTTAGGAGGAACTCTCTGCAGTAGTTCCTCAGAGTGCCGCTGGGCATTGCCTTAAAAGGAGCTCTGTGTGGCATTCTTTGAAATCTACATGAAGAGACTCAAGTCACTACAGCTCTTACACTTGGTGAGCCTGAAGCATTAGCACAACATGGTTGTGGAAATAATCCCACATGGGCCTGCTTGAGCTGCACCTGGGGTAACCAAGGAGTGCTGAACCAAAATATGGGAAGCAGAAATGCCAGACAACCCTACGCAGGGAATCCCAATGTCCGAGAGGTACCCTGGCCCTGTCCCCTTAAGCAGTTCTATATTCAAAGCCCTAGCATACTGGATCTGATGAGAGGAACAGCCTTGAAAATTTCTGAAACACCTTTGGTGTCATTCTTCCATTTTCTAGATGAATAATATCTGGCTTCCATTTGTCTATCCTCATCTCCTTATCAAAATGTCGTTTGGCCCCACGCTTGTGTTTTCCCTTGAACAGGCTTTTATCTTCATCTGGGCTGGTGGAGAATTTTCCAAATCTTTATGTTCTGTTTCTCTTTTAATTTTAGGTTCCATTTTTAAATTATTCATTTTTTTCTTACATTTTACTAAAAGCAGTTAAGAGAAGCCACACAATTTCATCAATATTTTGCTTAGATTTGTCTTCCACCAGATACCCTAGTTCATGGTTCTTAAATTCTGCCTTCCATAAAGCCCTAGGGCATGAATACAATCTGGCTAAATTGTTTGCCATTTTATAACAAGGATGGCCTTTCCTCCAAGTTCCCAATAAAATAGTCTTTGTATCCATCTGAGATGTCATCAGAAGGGCCTTAACTGTCCATCTTTCTACTGAAATTCTGTTCATGACCATTCAGATAAATTCTATGACTTAAGCTCTATCTACAGCTCTTCATTTCTTCTGAGCCCTCACCAGAGTTGCTCTTAATTCTCTTTTACAGCAGTCTTCACAGCAATTGATGCTTTGTCCAGTCTTTCTACCAAGTTCCATCAGCTTCTACTAAGTTTCCATATATTTATGAAATTATTTCCATATTTTTAGGTATTTTTATAGTGACACCCCGTTTCTCTTATACCCATTTCTGTGTGTGTTTTCTTGTACTATAAAAAAAATAATCATAGATTGGATAATTTATAAAGAACAGAAATTTATTTTCTCTCAGTTCTGGGGGCTGGAAAGTCCAAAGCATTGTCACCTAGTGTCTTGCAAGGACCTTCATGCTTCATCCTTACTGCGCATAAGACAGAAGGGCAAGAGGGACAAGCATTATCGCAGAAGAACAAAAGAGAGAACCCACTTCTGAAACCACCTTTGCTAAAAATCATGTTAGTGGGAAAATTTGACAGTGAAATGGATCTGAGCTAACTCACCCCACCTCTTGCCTTTCCCTTATTTATTCCTGGACTATTGGCCAAGCTAACTTTGGAAGACGTTGGAGCTGTAGTTTAAATGATAATAGGCCTTTCCCCAAAACTCAAACGGTTTTGTAAAGCTAATGAGAGGCCAGGGGGCTGTGGGGGGGAGTGTCACCTGGGTCCTGCTAAGGCACACAAATAAACAATTGTCGGCCATTATTCTGGAGGTCATAAGAATGCAACTTCCCCAATTATTCCTGCAAATAACATCACTATTGTAGAACCTAAGGTGGGTCTTTTGGATTATCTTTTCAGGTTTTTTGCATAACTGAAGCCCATGGTTCCACTTGGACTCACCAACCCTGCTTCTGTGGCCACACCCAAGAGCAATTTAGCCCACAAGAGGGCAGCGTAGACCCACTATGATTTCATCTCTGCCCCAGTCAATCAGCAGCAAGCACCTGCTACCTGGCCACTGGTACTACTTATGCCACATTGGCTTTGATAAACCCCTAATCTATGAGCTTTGAAAAAGATCATTTGAGTATGAACTCCATTTCTCACATGGTGTGGCTGGACTTGTGTCTATTTTACTTTCTCTACTATAGTGACATAGTCTTTTTTTATGCAGCAGACACGGAATACCCCTTGGGCAGTTACATTTCTGCCAGACTTTACAATGGCATTAGTGCATTTATGAGGATGGAGGCCTCATGACCTAAACACTTGCCATTAGGTCCCACCTTCCAACACTGTTGCACTGGAGATTAAGTACTCACATTCAAATCATAGTAGTAGACGTCTAGATTAATTTTCCCTTTTTTTTTTTTTTTTTTTTTTTTGCATATGGATGCCTGATTGTTCCAACACTATCTGTTTCTTCTCTCTTGTTTTGTTACAGGAAAGGCATCTAGACCTAGACCCCAAGAGAAGGTTCTTGCATCTCATGCAAGAAAGAATTCAGGTGAGTCCACAGTGCAAAGCAAAAGCAAGTTTATTATAAAGAACACAAAGTGGTGAAAGTACAGCTACTCCAGAGACAGAGTAAGGCATTCCCAAAGTCAGAGGAGGAACGCATCCACCTTAAATACAATAATAGATTATATATCAAATAAAAAAAGATCATGGAGAGATGTGCTCGGCTACAAGGGTTTGTGATAAAGGGTTCATTTTCTTTTTCTTTTTTTTTTTTTTTTTTGAGACGAAGTCTCACTCTGTCGCCCAGTCTGGAGTGCAGTGGTGCAATCTTCGCTCTCTGCAACATCTGCTTGCTGAGTTTAAGTGATTCTCCTGGCTCAGCCTCCCAACTAGCTGGGATTACAGGTACACACCACCATGCCTAGCTAATTTTTGTATTTTGTGTAGAGATGGGGTTTCACCATGTTGGCCAGGCTGGTCTCGAACTCCTGACCTCAGGTAATCCACCCACCTTGGCCTCCCAAAATACTGGGATTACAGGCATGAACCAAGGCAACCAGTCAGTTTTCTTTATTTTACTACATTTTACAAGAATTGATATTATCTTTTTTTTTTTTTTTTTTTCTAGGTAATGATGGTCACTCATTGTAATCAGTGTCTTTTTTTTTGTTTTCTTTTTTTTTTTTTTTAATTTATTTATTATTATTAAACTTCAAGTTGTAGGGTACATGTGCACAACGTGCAGGTTTGCTACATATGCATACCTGTGCCATGTTGGTGTGCTGCACCCATCAACTCGTCATTTGCATCAGGTATAACTCCCAATGCAATCCCTCCCCCCTCCCCCCTCCCCATGATAGGCCCCGGTGTGTGATGTTCCCCTTCCCGAGTCCAAGTGATCTCATTGTTCAGTTCCCACCTACGAGTGAGAACATGCGGTGTTTGGTTTTCTGTTCTTGTGATAGTTTGCTAAGAATGATGGTTTCCAGCTGCATCCATGTCCCTACAAAGGACACAAACTCATCCTTTTTTTATGGCTGCATAGTATTCCATGGTGTATATGTGCCACATTTTCTTAATCCAATCTGTCACTGATGGACATTTGGGTTGATTCCAAGTCTTTGCTATTGTGAATAGTGCTGCAATAAACATACAAGCAAAATTAGGAATGCTTCTGTTCTCAAGATATCAGGATATCTGTACACTCCGTTTAGTAAACGTTATCAGTCTTCTCCCTTAACCATAAACATCTAGAAGCTAGAAATATCTAAGTTTCTGGGAAGGCAGCCCAGCAAGTCTCAGCCTCATTTTCCTAGCCCTAACTTAATATGGAGTCACTCTGGTTCGAACATTTCTGACAATTTTGCCTCTTCTCTTTTTCTAAGATTAGTTGACTCAATTTATGTGAGTTTATTCTTGGATTCTCCATTTTGTTCCAATAATCTTTTGTCTGTTTTTCCACCAATACCACATTTGTCTTCTTTACTGTAGCCTTATTAATTTTTTATAATTTTGACAAATATTTTTCAACACTTGCTGTGAGATGGACATTATAATAGGAGTTTGTGGTAACACTAGAGGCAAAATCAGACAAGCACTTTGAACTCATGGATATAAAAATTCAGTTTGGAAAGTAGATATTAATCAACAAATCTTACAAGTGAAGTAAAAAAACCTCACATTGAAGAAGCCCTTACCAAAGGTTGTGGGAGCGGGGAAGGGAAAACTACATTATTCAAGTATTTGAGTGAGTTATTATTAACCAAAGAGCAAAATGAAGAATATTTTTAACAATGTATAGGCGAATGATGTGTATAAAATTAGAAATAATTTCTAGACAGCACATGTTCAGCCTTTGTGTAAGAGGAAGCATGATGTAATTGAGGAACAACTGGAAAATCTGGGCAAGTCAATGGGCTACAGAGGGCAAGGTAAAATTGAACACAAAATCTAGTTGTAGGTAGACAGTGACCAGAGCATGATAACTTTGTATTCATGTTAAGGACTTTTATATTTTTATTAAAAGCTTTTTATATTTATACTAAGGATCAATGGTAAGCTACTTTGAAGTTTTCAGCAAGGTGTGGGCACATGGATGAGGTGAACTTGAACATATTGTTCCCTTTAAAAATATCTCTATGATACAAGCTTTCAAAGGAGTGCTTGAAGGTGAGAGCAAGGAGAGGTGTTTGGAAAGAGTTAAGAGGTTACTGTAGTAGTTCAAATGGGAGATTATGACAATGTATAGAACAGAATAGTGGTGAAAAGAGAAAAGTGAGTAAATCAAAAACATGGTAAGAAGGTCAACTAGGTAGAGATTTGCAAAGGATTGTGGGGTAAAGTGGATTCCAGATGTTTGATTTATATGGCTGCTTAAATGGTGGTGACACCAGGAGGAGGGTAAAGGTTAGAAGGTAATATAATGGTTGTGATTTCTGTCATCTTAAATTTGAGAAAATCTTGAGAAATTTAAGGGTGCCAAGCTATCTTTGGAAATAGAGGAATAAAGAAATAGAAACAAAATACTGGGAGACTGAGGCAGGCAGATCACTTGAGGCTAGGGGTTCAAGACCAGCCTGGCCAACATGGTGAAACCTCATCTCTACAAAGTATAAAAATTAGCCAGGCATGATGGCAGGCACCTGTAATTCCAGCTATTCTGGTGGTTGAGGCAGGAGAATCGCTTGAACCTGGGAGGCAGAGGTTCCAGTGAGCTGAGATCTCACCTCTGCACTCCAGCCTGGGCAACAGAGCAAGACTCTGTCTCAAAAAAAAAAAAAAAAAAAATACTCTTAATAAGCTAGGGAAATAGTTCTTTATAGATAATTGTGATTACATTCCCATTGGGCCTAGATGGAGATAACAATAAATAATAAATGTGAATACTGATAAATAAGAATCTATAAATAGTGGATACCATTCTGAGAGACAATTATGCTTATGGAATGATTAGTAGGCATGGCTTTGCAGAAATAGGGGACAATTTATCTTGAAAGGACCAGTTAAAGTCAGCATTTGTTAAGAATTCAGTACAATTCCTGGTTGTTATTCTATAGAGAATAGAGTCAATGTTTGTTAAACAGTGGAGGGAAAAATATCAGATTAGTATTTAACAGAGATAATTGTACCTATAGTGTAGAATACCAGTTCCTAAACTGTGGACTGTAGACCTGTGAGTATCTGAAAACTTTCAGAGGATCTACAAGGTCAAAACTACTCAAAGATGTTTCTTGCCTTTTTCACTGTGTTAATATTTGCAGTAATGTTGCAACAGCAATGATGAATAAAACTGCTTATGCCTTAACATGAATCAAAGCAGTTGCACTAAATTATATGAGTATTCATTATATTCTTCCTCATTACAAATGCTTAGTAAGAAAAAACAGAAAATCTGCCGTTTTACTTGCAAAGTTCCTAGAAGCAGCAGAAATATATTAATTTTATTGAATCTCAACTTTGAGTACACATCTTTGAATGTTACATGTCACAAAATGAGAAGTATGCATAAAGTACATGTTGCAGACCAAAATACCACTTTTGTATTGAGAAAAAGCACCTGTATGTAACTTTTTAGTTATGAGATGGATTTAGCTGCTTGTGCAGGAAAGAGATAATACATATGGCAGATCTGACTACCTTTCCTTAGAAAGGCCTGCTTGCAATGCTGGCCCTTGGATGACATCTGGGAACTTGAATTTAGGGTATGTTCCCACCATCCCCCAAATCTTTGCATAAATAATGTGATTTATGCTGTACTCCTGATTTTACTCTGGGCATCTGGAATTCTGATACATGCTAGGCAGAAGTTGCCCACATAACTAGCTCCCAATAAAAACCTCGGGTGTTGAGACTGAATGAGCTTTTCTGGTAGGAACAACACTTCCCACATGTCACAACTCATTACTGGAGGACTTAAGTACATCCTGGAAGCTTGTGCCTGGTCTCCAGACTTTGCTTCTTGAGCCTTTCCGCTTGGCTGACTTTGCTTTGTTTCCTTTTGCTAGGATGCATCTTAGCATTGAATATGACTATATACTAATTTCCGTAAATCGCGAACTTAGGGGTAGTTTTGGGGACTCCTGACACTTTACTGTTTTTATAAAATACCCTTTACTGGAAAGAATGACGACAAACTATGATAATTCAAATATGGCTATTCTGAAGAACATTTTCTCAAAAATAAGTGATACTATAACTTTGAAGTAAACAACTTGAAGTATTTGTTGCTGCTAATAACATTTGAGCTTTCAAGTTAAAAAAAATTTGAAAATTAGTATTCACCACCAAGAACTTGACATTTCTCATACTTAATACTTTTCTGATCATATTGTTATTGAACTTAATACAAATGAACCTGATTTTGATATCGTATAATAAAACATTTCAGTATTTGGGATATCTACACAACTCAGGGAACCAGTATTTTCTAAATACCCATGTATAATGCAGAAAATTCACAAGCAGGTAAGAGTCAAAGCAAAGATGTATCAAGAGATCCAACAGATCTTAATGTAAGAGGGTAAACGTTTGTTGATCTGGTTTCTAATTCCACATTGCAAATAATTATTAGCAATCTACCACTTACTGAATTTTTATGTTATATCAAAAAAGAATATTGACAGTTATCTGAAAGGGATATTAAAAAAGAAAAAGTTTTCAAACTATGTATTTGTGTGGAGCCATACATGACATCCTGAAGTAGAACACAGCAGCATATATGAGAATCCATTTGTCTTCTATTATACAGGTAAGTAAAAATGTTAAAGTAATACCGCACTTCTCCTCATGTTTTGTATTAGACATAGTTATTTTATAAAAATACGCTACCATGTTTATATGTAATGGAATTGTAATGTATATTTTAAGATAAATTAGTATAAATATATGTTTCTTAGTTATTCTTTCTAATGCAGCATATATCAGTGGGTGGAATCTACATTTAAAAAGCTCCTTGAGGTCTTTAATAGCTTAAAGAGTATAAATGAGTCCTGAGACCAAAAAGATCAGAATTATTGGTAACAAAGACTAGAAATACTGGTATCTGGGAGGGAAGTTAAGGGACTATTACAATATTCCCAATGGTGATAAAGAGGAATTTAAATTAGGGAACCATAATAAGCTAAGAAAGAAAAATTGATTTAGAAAATTTCATAGTTAAAAATAACCAACCTAGATAACTGAATAAATGTCTGAGTAGAAGAAAAGGGAAAAGTTGAACAAGGCCAAGGTTGTGAGTCTGTGTGATGAAATGGATTTCATCAGCATTGTTATGTAACAGAGACGTGTAAGATCAAAACAAGGAACTATTAATGGATAACAGAATGTATGGAGTCACTGTACATTCTTTCTAAATACTTTCATCACAGAACTTGGAAACTTTGTCATTGTTCTCTATTTCAAAGATTGATTTTTTATTACAGCCATAAGCTACCAACTTTTATAATTATATTAGGTAAATTATCATTGCAAGGGTAAGCAGAAAGTTTGAACAAAATGGTTATATATGACTGACTATATTACTTATTGCTCTGGAGCTTGGACTCCCAATCCAGTCAATCATTAAAGTTAGTTCCCTTCTGGTAAATATTATTGGTGTGTTTTTTGGTTATTTTTAGAAATAACTGGTGATACATCATCAATGAAACACTGTTGATTATGATTAATTAATACTTGTACCTCAAGACAATTCTAACCATAGGAATTAAATATTTTTCTATCTATGGAAACAAGACTTTCTCAAAGCCTAGTTTTATTTTTTAAGTCCAAATGGCTGAAAGATATTTGTACATAAAATTGTATCAATAAATATGAACAGACCTGGGTAATTTTTGGAGTGTCAGGATCAGAAATAATCTCTTTTAAGAAACATCAGTGATGGAGGATTTTTGGGGGGGTTGCTTCAACAGCTGGAGACCTCTGCTGCCAGCGGTGCCCCTGCCCAGGCCTCCCATTGCTCCAGGAGCAGGAGGGAGAGTATAGCCCTTTTCACACCTGTGGGTCCCAAGTTCTGGTCCTGTACCCAAGAAGAATGAGTTTACGTGGACAACTGGAGGGGGCGGGCAAGGCAAAGAGTTTTATTGAGCAACGGAACAGCTCTCAGTAGAGAGGGGAGCTAAAGTGGCAGCCCCCTAGCTGAAGACAGGTGACCCTCCACCTGAAGGCAGGGACCCCTAAGTGTGGCTGAGTGCAGGGTTTTTATGGGCTCAGAATCAGGGAGTGCATGGTGATTGGTTTGTAAGCAAAAATGACTAAAAACATGTACCACTCAAAGATGGGCATGGCAATGTAGAAACCCAATTAGGGAAGGGTAGGTGTACGTAAAATAGGTGAAGGGAGGGGATAAATCAGAGGAAAGTGTGCCAAATGGGAAGAGAGGTTCTCAATTCAGTCCATGAATTTTTTTTCTAGACTTGTAGCTTGGTTTTTAGGCTTTCCACTGTTTTTGGCTTGCAAGTTGGGTTTCACTGGGGCCCTGTCCCTATCTGCCTAGGAATTTGTGTGCCTCCTGCCACTACCATCACATCATAAGATTTCTTAAAGTTCACATGCCTTGTGATTATATATGAAGCTATGCAAGAGTTTTAAAAAGCTGTTTTTGTTAAGAAATGATGTGTTATAACTTCCAGTACTTTAAAAAGTGCCTATAGATATTTTGTCTGTATGGCTACCAATCTTGTCATCTTGATTGATGTATAAAATTAAAAGGATTGGGAGGGAGTAGATTGCTATAAATATGAAACATCAATAAATTCAAATATACTGCTTTAATATAAACTTTATGGAATGCCATTAGCATTTCTATCATTATCCAATAAAACTGTCATCTTAAATATTGTATCTTTGGAATAATAATTAAAAACTAATATAGTAAGCAGTTCAAAATGTATTTTTCTAATTTATGTGTAACATGATTTAGTGGATCATGTAACATTATTACAGATTATTATTGCAATTTAAAGTAAACAAACCCTTAAAACAATTGCTGATTGTGTGTGTACACTGGTACATACACAGATAGTAGTGCCTCCTTATTCATATATGTTCCAAGACCTCCAGTGGATACCTGAAACTAAGGATAGTACTGAACCATGTATATATACTATGCACTCATTTATTTTTTTCTTCTTCACAATTTCAGGGATAAAAGATTTGTTCTTACCATAGGTGCTAGCAACCTCTGCATACAATTTTTTTCTTTCCTTATTAAGAACTTTCACCTTTTCACTTAAAGCACTTTAGGGCTTCTCTTTGACATATCCAGATGCTGGCATCACTACTCTTGTGTTTAGGGAGTCATTAGTAAGTAAAATAAGGGTGACTTGAACACAAGCACTGACATATCAGTTGATCTGATCACCAAGATGGCTACCAGGAGACTAATGGGTGGGTAGCGTGAGCAGTGTGGACATGCTGGACATAGGAATGACTCACCTCCCCAGCAAGACAGAACAGGAAAATATAAGACTTCAACACACTACTCGTAACAGCAGCAATTGAAAATTTTATACATTGTTTAGTCCTGGAATTTTCCGTTTAATATTTTTGAACCAGGGTTAACACCAAGTAACTGAAACTTCAGAAAGTGAAATAGCCAATAAGGAGCAACTCCCATTTCTCTGTTCTAAATGCCATTTTCTAATGCCTGCATTTCAGGGATACAAATTCAGTCATTAAAATCATATACACACCTGAAAACATTAATATAGTGTTGACATATTTCAGTTGTACAGTCATCAGCATTTTAAATAAATACTAGCATAAAACAAAACACACATCAAATTCCATGTAAAAATCAAGGTCTGCAAAATTAGGGAAGCGGTGAATTTTCTCTAGAAGTAAATTTCTAACATTATATATATTACTGATGAGTAAGCCAACCTCAGAATCCCAGAATTACTTATTACCTAATAATTGAGGAAACATTAAATTATATTCTTGGCACAGAGACGTTGTGTTTAATCAGAAGTGAACTTCAGCTGCTTCAGCAGTGCTTCTCAACTTTACTCTGAGAAAATTAAATACTTTACAGAGTCATTAGTGAGTATAAACAGGCATTCAACTTTTTCAAATTACTTAAAGTTGTTAGATGCTAACTGACATAAACCTAACTCAAACTAATTTAGGGAGAAAAATAAAGAACATTTCTTCAGAGAATTCAATGAAAATATAACAACCAAAATACAGATGGCAGAGATGAAACAAACTTATGAACAACTGGACCAAGGACAAAAATGCTATCAGAATTCTCCTGGTACTAATTTATTTTGTTTCAATATGCTGGCCTTACCGTCTTTCACTTTAAAGCTGTTTTCCCTAAATAGCAGGAAATACAACCAGCAAGCATGCCAGTGTTTTTATGACTTAACAACTTTTGTCACGATGAAGAAATTGCTTTTCTTCTAGGTTAGCATTTGAAAAATCTCAGGCAAGAACCCTGACTTAGGTAATTTGGCCGGTGCCCACTTTCAGATTCACCAAGTGTGATATGATATTCTCTCATTAGCCCCAGTTGGATCATGGAGTAAGAGACACACTTACGTTTCAAGGAGCTTTTCCCAGAGGTAGTAGCATTGAGGGTCCATTAATGTAAATTAGAGGCCGTTGCAGAGAAGAGGGGAAAAATATTTGTCTTGAAGTCATTGGAATAGTATTTACTGTTCCTATATTTTTCTAATGTTTCAGAGACTTGGGCAAAATTATGTTGACACAGGCTGTCACACACCAGACATTTCTCTGGGTTTATTATGATCTGCTTTTCCAAAGATCTATCATCTTAAAATAATAGCTCTTGGAAATTCCAAGGTATAACTTATGTGCGTTCCATGAGCTAGTTTGCTCAATGTTCAAATAAAACCCACAATATCTTCCTTTACTTTTTAAGTACTCTTTGACGATATCGCCCCTTTCTGACAATTTCCAAAGCAATAGTTATGGCATCATTTACTGCGAAAAGCCTCCCTATCTGCCAGAAGAATGAATGTAGCTGCTAAAGTTTTTTTACATTATTGCAAAGCTTGCCATAGTCTGTGTAGAGGATGCCATATCTGTTCCGTGGTGTCACATCTACCATCTCAGGCAAAGCTGCTTTGCACCAAGGTTGGTAATGCCCATCACTGTCAATATCTAATGCTGGAAAGGTGAGGATTATTCTTAGTAGTAGAGCACTAGAAGAACTTTATGTTTGACCATAGCAGATAGAGAAAGAGGGCATGGGAAACAAAGCAAGTACCAGGAAAAATTCTTAGGAAAACAAAAATTCGTTTTTAAGAAATGACAAATATAAAGCAAACTAACTGAGATATTTTTTAACTGCCAATATATAGCATGAGAAAGTAGAAAGTACGTTCAGGACTCTATGACTTCAGAAAAGAATTGCGTTTTCATAATTCTAATGAGTTAAGTGATGATTTTTGTTTTATTTCCAAACACTATCTCACAAAGCACAAAGATTTAAAATTAACATAGAAAATAGGTATGAATTACTTTTAAATGTAAAATAATGGCATACAGGATGGAAAATGGATGGCAGCTGGTAGAAAGAACATGAGAGTAGGAGTCAAAATTTGCTCATCTAACAAAATTAAAAGTTGTAATATTATGTAGAAAATAAAAAATATATATACAGAGTCTGGAGAAAAGAATATGGAGAAGACGTACAGTTTAATTGTATTTACTTTCTGATCTTTCCCAACGGGCAGGTAGAATATATTATTCAAAGAGAACACACAAAAAAACTTAATCTGAAGCAATTATATTAAAGATATTGTGATAACAAAAGGCTGAGTTGCTGAATTTGATAATTACTAGGAGCAGGAACAGAGAATTGCTTGAGTGTGAGTCTGTCTCTCAGTGTGTAGATTGTTTTTTGCACAGTGTGTTTTTTTAATGCACATTTCTATATTGTAAAATATAATTTAAAATGTTATGGTATAATCTACCATCAGTGGGTTTCAACATTGAATAAGCATGGCAGCAAGATAATGCAACTGCCCCATTAACTTAGCAGATGTGCATGAACTTGCTTGAACTCCAGATGAGCAAAATCCAGGTTTATTCAAGAACCTTTGTTACACACACCTGGGAAAAGAGAGAGAGACTTTCTTTGTAAGCCTTCTAATTTCTTTACTTGCCTTGAACATTGATACTGCTGATGAAACTGTCACTTTCTTCAATTATTTGGTGCCATTTATTAGTCCCTTATTTTATGCCAACATATTCTCAATTATATACTTCATATTTTATTTCATCCCTAGAGCAAAGCTCTGCATACTTCCAGTGCAGAAATCAAGGCCAATATTTACTTATTTCTCTAACAAGTAGTATATTCCCTTGCAAATAAAAGACAATAGCCATCTGTGGAATGTGATGGTGAAATCCAGAGAACTAGACAAAAAATGCAATTACAGAATAATTTACATTTTCTGGCATATTTTTATTGAAAGAATGAAGTATTTTCATATAGAAAAAAGCTGGGAAGCTTTTGGCATTTTTGCAATCCATTCTTGATTTGTTAAATATCTTCGTCAGGAAAAAAAAATAAAAATAGACATTAAGAATATAATGAAGAGAAGGAGAGGAGGAGGAGAGAATTTTAAGAGAGGAGGTGAAGTGGAAGGAGAGTAGATAAGGCACAAGAAAGCAGGAGTGAACAGTGTCAAGAGATTTGGAGAAATGGGTTACTTACCATTATATCAGTACCCACTCAACACTGATCTCTCCCTCTGGAATCATTGTTACGACATACTTACCCATGCAGAAGAGTTATATCATCCCCCAGACCTGATTTTGCTTCATTCCTACAGGCCTTATTTAACCATCTTATAACTTTGTTTAATGGTAATTTTCAGAGTTGTAGGACAGAAACATCATCCAAAATTCTAAGCTATAGTACCACAACAAGGCCAACATAAACCTTTGATCTAGAGACTGGCGTGGTTTTAAATACCACAAGGAAATCAAGGATCACAGGGAAATCAACAACAGTGAGCTTCAGAGTCAAGTCAGGGAGAGGTGCAGTCATGAATAAAAGCAACTTTGGAGCCCTTTTTTCCCTTTCATCTCCTCCCCTCCAATTTCTGACTACGGAAACATATATATATATATATATATATAGCCATTTATGCTGCCTGTGGAGCTCTAATGACTGCTCTGCTTAGGCATCCTAGTGAGCTGGAGGTAAAAAATAATGACTGTCGGGCAGAAGATGTCATCCAGAAGGTCAAAGACTGCAGCTTGCAAGGTTCTGCATAGGAATGAAATGCCATCCAGTCTAGCTGCTGAGGTGCATTTAATCTGGCACCAAAGTAATTTGTCTCTAAGCAGCTTCTGCTGAAGTAAAGAAGTGCACATTACGGTGCTCATGACCGAGATAGGTTCAAAGGGTCGGTGATCAAATTGCAGTTACAAACTTCCCATGAATTCCCAGCTCTTGAAATCAAAACTACAGACTGTGAATGGCAAGTTAATTCTATTTGTTTTGTTTTTACAAAGCCATAAACAGCGGTAGAATAAGTTAATGTATTATCTTCCACGTTTATATATCATGTTATTAAAATGGCAGTGTTTACAACACTTAAAATTCCTCCAACTTAAATCTAAGTGAAGGAATGCATAATGAAGAAATCAGAATGAGTGGGGTTTACACACTGATTGCCTTATGGATTTTGGTATTCTTTTTATATTAACTATACCTAATTGAAAACTACTATGTCTTAATTTGTTTTCTATTGCTATAACTGAATACTCACGGCTGAGTAACTTATAAAGAAAATAAATATATTTCTCACAGTTCTGGATGCTGGGAAGTCCAAGATCGAGGGGCTGTATCTGATGAGAACCTTCTTGCTAATGGTGACTCTGCAGAGTCCCTGGGTGGTGCAAGGCATTACATGGCAAGAGCAGCTCACAAGAGATGTCCAAACTTGCTTACCCATTTTCATGATAACTCACCCACTCCCTTAGTACCCAGTAATCCATGAATGGATTAACCCATTTATGAGGGCAGAACCCTCAAGACTCATTGCCTCCTAAAAGTTCCATCTCTCAACACTGCTGCACTGGGGACCAATTTATAACGCATGAACTTTGGGGAACAAATTCAAAACATAGCATAATATAAAACAGGTTTCTTTGTTTAGTTGACTTACATGAGAATTCACAAATCTACTGTTATGAGATATTGATCATTAGTTTATGTACATCTAATATGAGCTATTGATTTCTTTTTAAGGTATGAAAACATCTCTTAAGGGCAAAAATTAAAAAGCTTCATCCACGTATATTATTTCTCTCCTTTGGTCACATGAACAATGGCTCTCTTATCTACTCCTTAGCCTCTAGCTGCTATTGGCACATGCAAATAATTGCTGTTTCAGTCTGTTACAGTTAGGACTGTCAGTGGACAAGCTTAAAGATGAAGAGTAAAGAGATAAAATAATTGGCTATGCATGTGTCTATTTGAGTAGAAGTAATGCCCTTTAATGGCATCATTTCTAAATAATGTCAGTAAAGTTGAAGAGAGAGAATAATTGTGATTACCAATTTTTTTGAAAATTTTTGTGTGTGTATCAGCTTTATTGATTTCAGTGATTGAGAAGCACTACCTGTCTTTTGTAAAATCAGAAATAAAATTATTTGGGAATGTGTGTAATAGTAACAGGAATAAAAATAATAAAAGGATACAATGTGTGACATTTATTAAGTGCACCAATATCCCACCCATTCCTAAGTGTTTTATTTGTATTCACATTTAATTTTACCAATGATCCTATAAGATAGACACAATTATTAGACCCATTTATAGATGAAAAAAGTGAGACTTATAAAACCTAAGATTAAATAACTTGCCAAAGATACCTCTGGGTGTGACTACTGAGCCAGACTATTTAATTCTGCAGTTAACTACTTTCCTTAGCAGTGATCTTAAGCTTATCACAATATTGCCACAGAGATGACACCTGTAGCCCTTTGTTAAGCCTGTTATGTATCATTTCATCTTTTATAATTTATATATTGTCACAAATTAACATATTAATAAAGAAAATAGGCATGTGCTTTGTCAATCTAGACAAAATATGATAGCAATATTACAGATTGACATATCTATTTCCATATGTGAAGTCAAAGTCTATCATTTCACTGAGCATATAAAAATTGCAGTAATGTATGAAGGCCCAATAATTGATTTAAATTAAATCCCATAGATGAGTATTTAGGAGGTTTTTGATCTTTTGCCTTTTATACATGATGCTTTATTTATTTAAAAAGACTACATACATATATATTTATGCACTTGTGTATTCATTTACGAGCCACACAACTTTTCCTGGGTTGCAATTCTAACATCTATTTTTATTAAATGTTTCAAAATGTGATTGCTCTATGTTCTATAATTTTTCTCATGAATAACTACTATGCAATGATTTCTTCAGCTCTTTTAGTTCAGATTATATCCTTTTATGATTGCTATGAACTAAGTTGTGCCCTTCCCCAAATTCATAGGTTGAAGTCCTAACCCACAATGTGACTGTTTTTGGAAACAGGGACTTGAAGGAATTAATTAAGTTTAAATGGGGTCACAACGGGTAGACCCTCATCCAATAGGACTAGTGTCCTTATCAGAAAAAGAAAAAAAAAAACAGACATTGGGAGTACATACACAGAGAAAGACCAAGTGAGGACATGGTGAGAAGGTGGCCACCGCAAGTCAGGGATGAAGCCCTCACCCAGAATCCAACCTTGCCATCACCTTGGCCTTGGACATCCAACCTCAAGAACTGTGAGGCAATACATTTGTCTAAGCTACTCAGTCTAAGGTATTCTGTTACGGCATCCTTAGAAGATGAATATAAGTGACGTAGGTCCTTTCTGATAAATATTCCATATTTAATATGTCTTATATTTCCCCATTTCTTTTCCAAAAGGTGATCTCACATACTGGGAAATGAGAAATAAAAACTTACCCAATTTGTTTCCTACAAGAAAATGATGGGGCTTCATGACCTGCTCTCTATCTGGCTTTGACTTTGAGTTGTCCGCTGAATTCACTTCTTGCCCCGGTAACTGCTGAGGTTTAGCAGCTGCCTGTCCTCATTTGGGGATGTGGCTAATTGTCCAAAATTTCACTGTCTAGAGTAGACAAGGTATCTTCCCTTTCAGTGTTGTCTGTACCTCCAGGTCTTCTGATCCTATGTGGGAACTTCCAGATCCTAGATTTGGTTGAGTCAGACCTGCTGCTCCAGGGTACTGTTTCAAATCAACTGTTCTCTACCACTGTTGTATTGCTTCTGGGCCATATTTTTTGAGAGGTGTAGTCTATTCTTAGGGAATCTGGTTACGAGTTCTGAATTCCTTATGTTTCTTCTTGCAAATATAGCAGTTTCTAGCACACCTATACCTTTGAGTTTTTACTTATTGTTGGGCTAGAGTAAGACACGGTTGTGTATCTCCCCTTTTATCTTTTTATATCATGTCCTTGTCACTTATCCTGAGCAGAAAGGGGAAGATTTTGCAATTCTTTCTATGTGCCTGAAGCAGCCCTATGCCATTTTCTACATTCTTTTTATGTTATGGCTTATAGTAAAATTTTATGACTCTGTCTTTCAGACCTTTTTTTGATGAGAGCTAAAAAAATTTATTAAAACATACTACTATTCTGCCATAAAAAAAAAAAAACTGACTTTAAGGATATTTTTTGTTGTTGATGATGACACAAACCAAAAGAAAAAAAAAAAAAACCTTAATGTGTGTATTAAAGATTGACTAAGCACTCACTTCTTTTTGAATTCTTACTGCAATAATCCCAAACTCTCCTGAAGCAAGTAAATTAGTCTAAAGGAATAGAAAAAGGGAAGAGTGAGAAATTGTATACTAATACAGAGCAAATTTAGAAGCACATTTTAAATTGTCTAAAGATACTATCTTTACAACACATGAATTTCTCAACATTGACTTTATAAGTGAATGAAATAATAGTTCAATTCCTAGGGAGATTATTAGAAAACACTGAGAAATTCTTTTAAATCCACTAAAAAATACTTAACTGAAATTTTTCTAATTGCTAAAAAGGAGAAGTGACCATAAGAGTGAGTAAAAGGGTCATCTGGGAAGTCTCCCCTGAAGAAATGAAAATCAAAGAGGCAACAACTCTTAGGGAGAGTGAGGAATTGGTGGGCATAAAGAATAACAGTGTCCAGGAGGGAGCATGCCTCTTGGAAAGGAGGACAGGAAGAGGGCAAGGGTAATGCATAAAAGAGAAAATAGCACCCAATTAACTCTTCAGCAAGAGGTGGGACTTTTCTAGGAGAGCTAATATGGCGTCAATAAAAACAATAATGTGAGCACAGGGATGGTGTGTGGAGACATCTTCTAGATTATTTGGTGAATGCCAGGAAAAGGTCATAGCTGGGAACAGAGATGGGGGGCAGTGGAAAACACTATCATAATCCTTGGCTCTGCTTGATGTACTGTACCCCACAGAGATTCATGCCAAGGTGTTAGGTAATGAAGTGCTATGGAAACCGGAAGAGTTCCCTTGTCCCCCTCTCAGGGTGTGTGATGGGGGTGTGGCTCCTTTCTTCACTGCTCAAACCTCTAGGGAGAGCATGTGGACAGGCAGGCTGTGGGGCTCCGATCCCACCGCAGTGTCTAGGTGTGAATGTTTGCAGCTCCTAAAGCCCCAGTGGGTGTGTGTTCTTTTAGCTCTTTTCCTTTAGCCGTCCATAGGCGGGTTACCTTAGCGCGATTAGACTGCCTTCCTTATCACAAGGACAGAGGGCTCTCTATCCCATGGGTTCTTGCCTTGGTGTACTAGAGTAATCGGATCACACATGGGCTTGGAGATTGTGTGCAAGTTTTATGGAATGGAAGTAGCTCTCAGCAGATGGGGAAGCCAGAAGGGAGATGGTTTTCCCCTGGAGTGGAGCCGCTGGGTGGCCCGGGCTCTCCTCCAACCGCCCCGCCCAAACCACGGTGTTCCCGAGGTGGATGGCCTGCCGCCTGCCAGCTCTATCCCTGTGCTCTTACAGCAGCATGCTCCCCTCAGCGTCCAGCCCCTTGTGTCTTCTTCCGCTGATGTGTTCCTCTCCACGTCCAGTCTGCCTGCTAGGGTCTTGGTGATTTTACTGGCACAGGGTGGGAGCACGGCGGGCCAGGGTGGTTTGAGAAATGCAACATTTGCCCGCAAATGCAAGGTTGCCTGTCCTCACCTGGGTCCATGGGCACAGGCCTGAGGGTAGAGCTCTCATCAGGGACCCGCCCTTCTCCTCCCAGCACTTGTCTGTCCCTCTCCCATGTCAGTATGGTCAGAGTGTATTAGAAAAATATTTCCAACTATAGGTTATTTGAATGTTTGTCCCCTCCAAAACCTATGTCAAAATTTAATTGGCATTGTAACATTATCAGGAAATGAGATACTTAAAAAGTGATTAAACCATAAGCGCTGTGTCCTCAAAGGTGGGACTGGTGCCATTATAAAGGACAAATGTGGCCCTCTCTTTGCCCTTCCACCTTCTTCCATAGGATGTCACCGCAAGAAGACCCTTGCTAGATGCCTGAACCTCGATCTTGTACTTCCTAACCTCCAGAACTGTGAGCAAATATGTTTGTTTGTTGTGAGTTGCCCAGTCTGCAGTATTCTGTTACAGCATCATGAAACGGATTAAGACAGAAAATTAGTACTGGACAACGGGTGTTGCTATAACAACTGAATACTTGGAAATGGTTTTGGAACTGGGTAGTGGGTTGAGGCTGGAAGAATTTGGAAGAGCAAGCTACAAAAACCTGAATTTCTGTTAAAGGAGCATTAGGGACAAACCTAGTGAGGGCTCGGAAGAGAACGTTCCATTGTAAGGAACGTCTGGTACTTCGTAGAGATTATCTACGTTGTCATAATCAGAATGTTGTTAAAAATAGGGACAGTAAAGGCCACCCTGATGATGTCTCAGATGGAAGAAATGAATTGGGTATTGTAAACTGTAGAAAAGGCCATCCCTGTTGTAAGGTGAGAAAGAATCTTGCTGAATAATGTCTATGCCCAAAGGCTTTATGAAAGGCAGAATTTAAGAGTGATGAACTAGGATCCATCTGGCAGAAGAAATGTCTAAGCAGCAAAGCATTCAAGGTGCTGTGTGGCTTCTTTTCACAGCATACAGTAAAATGTGAAAATGGAGAAATCATTTAAAATCATAATTGATCGTTAAAATGTGAACAGAATTTAGGGATTTGGAGAATTCTCAACCTGGCCATTTGGTGGAAAATAAAAGCATTTTTCAGGACAGGAAAATGACTGTGGTGAAGGGACCATCTGATAAGAAAATTAATATGAAAAGAACAAAGCCAGAAGATATTACCAAAACAATGGGAGAATGACCACAAAGGCACTCTTGAGATCACTTATGTCACCCCTCCCATCACAGACCCAGAGTGCCAAGGTCTGCGGGAAGGAAATATAGCAAAAGAGAGGCCTAGGCTGTCCTCAGGACCATGGGGGCTACGCAAGGCTGCCTCAATGTATGTTCCCAGCATTGTGTGTGTTCTGATACAACATTCCTCAGCTAGCTGCCCGAGATATGACTCCAGCAGACTCGAGTGTGGCTATAACTGCTGCTCTAGAAAGTTCAATCTGCAAACCGTGGCAGCATCCACAGGGTACTAATCCTCCAGGTGCAAAAAAATGCAAAAGTTGTGAGAGCATGGCTTTCTTTACCTAGATTTCAAAGGATGCTGTGGACAGTATGGAGGTTCAGGCAGAGATTTGTGCCGGGGCAGAGCTGCTAGAGTCCCCACTAGGGCTGCACCTATTGCAGCCGTGGGAGCAAGGCCCATGGACCCTGGAACTGTAGAGCTACCAGCGTGCAATGTCAGCCTGGGAGAGATGCAGATATAAGACACTAACCTGTGGAAGCTATTGTATGAGCTAATACTTGCAAACCCATAGGGGTAGCACTGCCTGGGTCCTTAGGGGAGCCAGCACCACCCCAATGTGCATGTAAAGCAGGATATAGTCAAAAGAGGGTATTCTCAAGATTTAGGGTTTAGTATTGTTTACTTTGTTGGGTTTTGCACTTGCTTGGGACCTGTTTTTCCTTATTTTCTTTCTTATTTCTCCCTTTTGGAATGGAAATGTCTATTTATGCCTGTTCTACCATTGTATTTTAGAAGCACATAACTTGATTAATTTCACCAACTCACAGCTGAAAAGAAATTTGCCTCAGGATGAATCAACCCTTGGGTCTCACCCATATCTAATTTAGATGAGACTCTAGACATTGAAATTTTGAGTTGATACTGGAACACTTTGGGCTATAGAAATGGAATGAATGTCTTTTTGTATGTGAGAAGAACATTAGTTTTTGGGAGCCAGGGCAGAATGATATGGTTTGAATATTTGTCCCATCAGAAACTCATGTTAAAATGTAATTGCTATTATAACAATATTACAAGGTGAGAGCTTTAGGTGATGATGAGGCCATGAGGGTTCCACCCACCCTCAAGGGTAGGATTGGTGTCATTATAAAAAGGCAAGTTTGGCCCTTTCTTGGCCCTTCCGCCTTCCACCATGAGATGATACAACAAAAAAACCTCACAAGATGCCGGCCGCTTGATATAGGAGTTCCCAGGCTGCAGAGCTGTCAGCCAATGCATTGCTGTTATAAATTACTCAGTCTCAGGTATTCTGTTCTAGCAGCACAAAATGAACCAAGAGCAGTATGAAGTAAATTTCATGTAAGAGGAAATTTATACTGAAGTTAAGGAAATTCAGGGAAAAACATTTTAATAATCTTGACAAGACATAAGGGGAATTTAAATTGAGGCAGTAGTGATAGGAAAGATGAGAAAAACAATCTACAAATGCTTGGGATTTTACAGAGGCTGGATTGCATTACTGCTTTGGATCAAATGGTTGAAATAAAAAATAATTTACAATAATAAATTTCTGTTTGGAGTGCCTGTGGGGATGACATATTTTATTTTTTTTTATTTTTTGAGACACAGTCTTGCTCTGTCACCTAGGCTGGAGTGCAGTGGTGGGATTATGGCTCACTGCAGCCTTGAACTTCTGGGCTCAAGCAATCCTCCCACCTCAGCCTCCAGAATAGCTAGGACTACAGGCATGTGACACCATACTTAGCTAATTTTAAAAAAATTTTTGTAGCGATGGGATCTCACTGAGTTGCCCATGTGGATCTCAAACTTCTGGCCTTAAGTGATCTTCCTTACTGGGCCCCCCACAGTGCTTGAGATGACAGGCATGAGCCACTAAGTCTGCTGATGTAATTTTTAATTTGAGAAATTAAATTTCTTCATTTTTAAATCCTTTTCTCTTTTTGTACTCCTATCATATGGGTTGAATATTCCTTATTTGAAATATTTGGGACTGGAAATGTTTTGAATTTGGGAAGATTTACATATACATGATGAGACATCTTCAGAATGAAACCCAAGTCTAAACACAAAATTCATTTATATTTCCTATAGACTGATACATGTAGCTTACAGGTAATTTTATATAATATCTTCAATAACTTTGTGCAAATGAAGCTTTGACTGCTTTTTGACTGTGCCTGGTCACATGAGGTTAGGGGTAGAATTTTCCAACTGTGTTATCATGTTGGTGCTCAGAAAATTTCACAATTGGGAACATTTCACATTATGAATTTCCAGATTAGTAATGCTCAACTTGTAGCTAATATGGATCCCATTTTCTCTGTTCTTATTCACTGTTTACCCAACTTGATCTTTGAGTAACTAATGGAAAATCTTAAGCATGAACATGGTAACATGTCAAAATAGATACTACAAATAAATTATTAAACCATCTTTTGAAGGAGATGGATCATGGAAGGTGTAAAGAAAATATCAAGAAGAAATTATATGTAAAAACAGAAAGCATAGCAAACAACAGACCCTAACATAACTCCAACACAGAAAAAAAAAAAAATTTAAATGCTGAATAAAATATTTCTAAAATAATTTTTAAACATATGGATGACCTAGTAATATCCGGCCAGCATGAGACAAAGGACTCCAGAGAGAGAGGAAGTTACTGGTGCCAGAGGGTGCCCTGAGGGTGTGAGCGTTACCCGGTGATTGGATGCTTTGTTTCAGTGGCCATGTGGGGACAGGAAACAGAGCCTCAGGCCTTTGCATCAAGTGGAGGCCCTTGAGTGTTAAAACTTCAAGGTAAATAAGCCCTTCATGCAAAGAGAAATGGCAGAGAAACTCATGGAAAGAGGAGAAAAAAAAATGTATCCTTAGAACTCTCCTAAGAAGACGCTTTTGGAAACACCCTGGTCCATACAGAACTCAGTTACATTCCCACTTGCTCTGATGGCCCAAAAGCTAATTAATTTTCAACAGTCAGCAATTTCAAGCATCATTATCCGAGTAAAGGATATTTTCAAAAAGCAGGTACCTGTGAAAGGAAAATAAATCTTGGAACCCCAGAATCACTAAGCTAGAGGGAAAAGGCAAGCTGAGAACTGCTTAGGGAAAACCTGCGTCACATTCTGTTCAAAGTCATCCTTCTGCACACTGAGATAAATGTATATGTGATTGCTTCCTTTGGAAAGGCTAATCAAAAACTCAGAAAAATGCAATTATTTGCCTCTTATCTACCTATGACCTGGAAGCCCCCTCCCCACTTCAAGTTGTCTGACCTTTCTGGACTGAACCAATGTACATCTTCCATATATTGATCAATGTCTTATGTCTTCCTAAAATGTATAAACCAGGTGTGCCCCAACCACCCTGGACACTTGTTGGCAGAAGCTCCTGAGGTTGTGTCACAGGGACGCACCCTTAACTTTGGCAAAATAAACTTCCCAACTTGACTAAGACCTGTCTCAGATATTTGAGGTTCACATTTCAATTAATTAGTGAATTGTGATGTGTTGGTAGCATGCCATTAAGATAGTAAATACTTTCAGGCAAGATGCCCAACATCATGTTGATTTCATATGGCTAATACCTACTAATATGATGTAATAGGACATGTTACAGGATCCTTGGGGTGTCACTTCACCAGCCAGAAACCTCTGTGGCCAGTGGCACCCATGCCCAAGTTTTGTTCAGGTCTTCTGGGCTCACTTGGCCTGGAAGGCTGCGCTCAGCTCACACTACTGGCTTGGATCCCGTGCCTCCAAGGGCAAGCACAGCGGTGAGGGCAAGCAACATGTGTGAGCAAGCAAGGATGGGGTCTGGCCACTACGCACGCCAAGCATGCTGGCTGCAGTGGCATGGGCACCAGCTCCCTGCGAGGCTTTGGTTGGACTAGGCATAGGGCAGGCAGCTTCCACAGCTGGCACTGGGGTAATGCAGTGGCACCTGGAAGCTTGGAGACACCCAGAAACTTGGAGATGCCTTGGAACCCCAAGAGGGTATCATCACAGCCCTGGCTCAGGGAGCTCCTAAGTCTAGGCTCCTCAAAGGACCATAGCTCTTCTCTCCTTGTCATCTGCAACATGGTGACCAAGGGGCATAGTTCAGCCCTGTTTGTGTTACAGCTATTTTAACGCCCCCTTTCGGTGAGTCCTGAGTTCTTGCCCTGTGCCCAGGAAGAATGAAGCACATGGACAAAAGGATGGTGAGCAAGGTGAAAAGGAGATTTATTGAGTGCTAGAACAGCTCAGAGGAAACCCACAGTAGGTAGATTTTCTCTGCAGCCAGGGTGTCCTGATGAGTGTTCAGCTCTCATCAGAGAGGAGACTCTGGAGTGGGTAGCTCGTCTCTGTAGGCAGATTCTCCTGTCGTCTTCTCAGCTTTGAGCAGAGAGGAGACCCTGGAGTGGATAGCTCCTCTCAGCAGTTGGTCATCCTCTCTCTGCTGATTGATCCGTGAATGGCTATGGATGGGCTCAGATAAAGCACTGTAAGTTCCCACTCTGGTCCACAGGGCTGGTAGCCCAGTCCCCAGGCTTCAGGCCTTCCCTTGCTTGAAAATGGGGCTTCATTGGGGACCTGCACCTTTCCACCCAGGAGCCTGTTTACTTCCTGCTGCAGTTCATGGCACGCAGGCTGGTCATGCCAAGAGGTGCCTGCAGGCAAGCACTGAGCGACCCTCAGCCCCTCCTTGGCCTCCTTCCTGTGCTTGTCAGCTCCTGAAGGCAGGATTTTTCTATGTTTCTAAAATAATAACTATATTAAAGTTGTCACAACTAAGAAATCATTGTGAAAAAAATAAAATAAAATCTCACGACCCCAAAGTCACCATTCCAAAGGTAAAAGTTAAGCTATGGGACTGAGTCATTGAAAAAAAGCTGAGTTCCTTTGTTCAACAGACAGCTATAATTACACATACTTATTTTATCTTACGTAAAATGTAGATCTATTTAGTGCTAGATGAATGCATAATTGCCTTATTCCCCCACTTCTTTCTTTTCACTTGTGAAATTACACATTATTCTACCCCAAAATAATAATTATAAGAATTAGTCCCCAGACTATTTTTTAGAAAATCATAATTCCTCAGACCAATTTTAAGAAAAACATTGGACAAACTTAAATTGCGAAACATGTAAAATGTGGGTTCAGTGAGCATTAATCAAAGCCTCTCAAGAAAGTATTTGCTTACCTCACTGCCTACCCCACTCTCCATTTTTCTTCCCTCTTTCGCTTCCTGCTGCTCTTTCCCATTTAAATATTGAACTTCTTAAAACTCTTTTTGGAAAAAGTGCATCCCACAGATCCTACGGTAACTTTTGTCTCTTTTTCGCTGGTCACATCCTCAATCTTGGAAAAATAAACCTCTAAATTGATTGAGACCTGTCTCAGGCACTTTTAGGTTGACACCAGCATTAGTGCATTACCATTAACTGAACTCCTATTCTTCTTTGATTTCACAAGTTTTTCCACTATGTTCTTTTTACTATCCCATAACTGAGTTCAGGATGCCACATCTCATTTTATGATGATGCTCCCTTACTCTTACCTGGTCCACAACTGTTTCTTAGTATTTTCTGTTTTTATGCCCTTCACAGTTTTGAGGAGTACTGGTCAGGCATTCTGTAAAGTGTTTCTCAATTTGAGTTGCTCTGATGTTTTCTTAAGATTCGTCTGTGGACTGGTTATTTTCTTAAAATTAGTCTGAGAACAAATCTCACAATTATACTTTTAGGGAAGAATAATATATAGGTGAAGTGTCCTTCTGATGGCAGCGGTGGCCTATCTGGAGCAACTGCTGCCATGGTGCCAGCTAAAGTTGGGGAGGCACAGCCAGGGCTGTGTGCTCCACCGAACCAGTGGGATCCAGGAATAGGCAGAAGCCCTACCCCTTCTAAGTTGGCAGAGCAGGAGCCTCGTGCTTCCTGGATGCAGCTGCAGTCACCCATCCATGGCTGTGGACCCAGGCATCCCTGTGCTCTTGGGGTTCAGGAGAAGACAGGACCCCCAGCCCTGCTAGGCACAGCTGCAGCCGCCCAAGCTGTGGCTGTGGAACTGGGCATCTCTGTACTCTCAGGGGCCAGGAGGGCACTCCCTGCCCCCACAGCCTCAGAAGTATCTGCCTCTGCTACCTGACTTTATTAGAAATCTATTAAAATTTTTTAATAAATAATTCTGCCTTAAGCA
This sequence comes from Chlorocebus sabaeus, assembly GCF_047675955.1. Lineage (NCBI taxonomy): Eukaryota > Metazoa > Chordata > Mammalia > Primates > Cercopithecidae > Chlorocebus > Chlorocebus sabaeus. The sequence goes on from NC_132905.1 coordinate 83,895,759, forward strand.
TTTATTAAAAAAAGTTTTGGGCTGGGCTCAGTGGCTTATGCCTATAATCCCAGCACTTTGGGAGGCCAAGGCAGGTGAATCACTTGAGGTCAGGAGTTTAAGACCAGCCTGTCCAACATGGTGAAACTCTGTCTCTACTGAAAATACAAAAACATTAACTGAGCGTGGTGGCACATGTCTGTAATCTCAGTTACTCAGGAGGCTGAGACAGGAGAATTGCTTAAACTTAGGAGGTAGAGATTGCAGCGAGCCGAGATCCTGCCATTGCACTCCAGCCTGGGTGACAGAATGAGATTCCATCTCAAAAAAATAAAAATAAAAATAAAACCGTTTGATTGCAATCAAATTTAAAATTTCTGTTTATCTGAAATCCAATAAATAAACTAAAATGCTACAAAATGGGAAGGATAGTTTGAACTTTTTTAACCCACAAACCCTTGGTATCCAAAAACATGATTAATTATTAACAATTAGTAGAAATTGGACAATGTAATACAAAATGAATAAACGATATCAAGCATTTTACAAAGAAATCTCTTATGTGAGTCAAGAAGATTTATGTAAAGATGCTTAACTTCATTAGTTAACAGGAAAATAAAAATTAAAATCAGAATTATACATACTTTGGCCTTAGCATATTGCTGAGAAAATATTATAGCTGCATTATAGCAAGATTTGATGAAGATCTGGAGTCTCAGGAGATCATATTCTGTTCATAGGAGGGTTCAACAGAATATGTAATAATTTGGCCAAAAAATTGATATTTTCTATAACACATGCATACCCCCTCCCACAGCAAACTTTTTTCCTAAGGAAATGCCCTATAAATAAATTAGAAGTTCAACATGAGACATAAGAGGTTTCCTAGCAGAATCATTGGTAAATGCAAACATATATAAACAAGTAAATTTTCAACCAAGAGGAGAATGGATGAATAAATTTGGCTATCCATTAAACTGAATACTCTTCAGCCGTGAAAGTGGACTAGCCACATACAGAAACATAGGTGACTTCTACAACATACTATTAGTCAACAAAATATAAGCCATGTTAGGGTTCATACAGTGTGATAACGTTTGTATAATGTACAAAAGCAAGCAAATAAGTCCATTTGTAAAACTCATCAGAAAGCAAGGTAACATGAAATAGACATTCAAAAGTATGGATAACTCTGGGTGTTAGATACGAAATGTGATCATGAAAAGGTTTCATAGGTATCATTAATGTTTGATATTTTAAACTAGGTGATAATATATAAGTATTTGTTTTCACATTTTTCTAAAAGCCCCCTACTCATTATCCTTGTTGTGTATATATGAATGAGATTTAAATACCACAGTAAGATAAAAGAAAAATCAGCTACACATGTGTTATACTTTTAAAATTACAAACAATTCAAAAAAATAACTATTTTGATGAAAATCTAAAAGAAATGAGAACATATTGCTTTACATAGAAGATCAAAGTTGAGAGGGATAAATAGGAACTGATTTATTGAGAAAAAAACACCCAAGATTCATAGGTTAGTCTTTTCTTCAGATGTGGAAGTGAATCATCACATAGAAGATGCTGGCAGTGTCAGTGATATGTATCTCTCCTGGCTGTAGTTAGGTTATAACCAGTCTTTTATAAGGTTCTGGCTCAAACTGAAAAAGAAAATCCTTCAAACACTTTGCAAAATTAGGACATAATTAATCCATGATCATTAAAGAAGGGGTCTCAATGTAGTCGTGGGATGTGAGTGGTTAAAATAAACTGAAAGTAAGTGGAAGATAATAAGCAAATAGTAGTAGAGTATATAAAACTGTTGTTCAACATGATTGTGTTCTAAAAAAGAGAGATTTTTTACTTACCTTGCATTGTATGTAAGTAAAGGTAGAGGACTCTTATTTAGAGGACAGAATTCTAACAAACCTAATATTCCATTCCTGAGATATGTGTGAAATTTTGGGTGACAGCAAGGAATACAATTTCTAATAAATATAAAATGGACTTCGATATTTTTATTCCGATCATCTATTTTGTGTCTCATTTTAGCCTTAACAACTGGTATGGAAGAAACAAATAGTTCTAAGTAGTTCTATTTATAATCACAGTGAAATATGACAGAGTATTAAAATGTGAGTATATATAATAGTTATAAAAATGTGCATACGAATATTGTATTTGCTGAGTATTTTGCGATTATCATATGTTTAATAGGACTCTACAGTAATAATTTTAATTATATTTCTATCTCTGTGTATGCCTGTTTGTCCCTTGGTAATACATTTTTTAGTAATACATTCTTTAATAAATCTGTTTTATAACACCTATTTGAATGGATTTTTATGTCCTTGCTTTGCCGTGTGGCAGTTCATCAAAGTAAAAGTGGCTTCATTTAAAGTTGCATAGTATTTCATAGATTTAGAAAGTGTCCTATTAGACATGCTATGTAATTTTCAACAGACAAACATAGAAAAATATTCGAGTAGTGATGACAAAGTTCAGGTTATTTTCCATGTTTTGTGCCCTAAGAACTTGTTTGAACAACGGGGATTTCTCTATGTTTGTAGAGATTAATTCCTCAGCAGAGAGGCTTGAGGGCAGTGTTTTCTTGCACATATCCACTTTTTTTAACAAAACTGAGAAATTCATCCCCTGGAATATTTTAGTTTAGCCTGGGTGCATATGCTAATAAATAGCTGCAATCATCAAGAACTACAGAAAGGGGCTCTGGGGAAATGTTAAACATATTCACTTGAAAATATAAATAACAATTCCAAACAAAGTACAATTGACCTATTCTTCACTCAAGAAGTGACTTATATATAGCTTATTAGGAAACAAATTATTGCTTTCCCTGCTATTTCATCATCCAGCTGGTTTCACATTCTGGGTTTCCTAAGCACAGACAGCTCAAAAGGATCTATATGTATTTGGGCCTCTGGCAAATGATATGAGTAATACAAGGTAAAATATTTTTTACACTATTTTAAGAAATATTTTTCTTATTACTTGCTAAAAATGTGTTTATTACAGATTATCTGGAAAATATTGCTCAGCAAAGAAGAAAATTAAAATCATCTGGGGCTTTATGCCCCCAGAGAAAGGTAAACACCCATACAATTAATGATATTTTATTACATTGACTTCAAATTATTTAAACTTTTTCCTCCATTAAAACATCTTTCTTATGTGTATATATGTGTAATAAATATCTCTCTATGAGCTATTTGCAAGCTTTTTAAAGATGTCATAAAGAATTTACAATGTTGTAATCTGATTTATCACTACATTCAGCTTTTTAAAGAAAATATTTCAAATAGTCACTATAGAAAATAAATAGAAGTGAATATTAGTTTGTATTTTATTTGAACTTAATGATACTGATAGGGAACTAGATACTGTTATATTAGTGAATGACAAACACCAGGATTTTTTTTTTTTAAGTTTTATTATGCCCTGTGATTATCAGTTACAGATGTCAATTTGAGTGAATTAAAATTTTCCCTCAAACAATGTGAGGGTTTCATCAACTTCTCAGTGGATATTGCCTTACTCTTTGATTAAATGATTCTGTACTCATTCTGAATACATAGCAAGAGTGAAATTTCACTCTAAATACTTAACAGTAACAGTAAAATGCCCTGTTTTTAGGTACTAGTAAACCCACAAGAAAGCAGTTTTCTGTGCTAGAAAATGGTACGACTTGGTCAGATCCTTCATAAATACAATTCAAAACAGACTTCACAGAATGGAAAGGATATAGTACATTTTTTTTCTCAAAATTATGGCTTAAGTACTCAAAGTTTCATGGTCAGAAAATATTAAATCACTTTGTAGATACAAGTTTTATTTGGAAATGCCATTGTATTGCAATACAAGTTAATTCACATTGAGCTAATTTTATACTTCCTGGGGTCTATCTTGCTCACAGGGTTACATTCATTGTGGGGAATTTTCCTCTCTCCACCCGTCTCCCCTGAATATCCACAAAAAACACATCCATGCACTATTTGTAATATACTAAAAAATTATTGTTTATCTGAAATTCAAATTTTACTATGTGTCTTGAGTTTTATCTGGAAATCCTCCACCTAACCCAAAATGAGAGTGTAAGAGATGGTTTGAGCTCAAAGATGTTAATATTTAAAGGAAAATAAAAAGGAATGGGGTGGTTGAAGTGAAAATAAATATTTATGTAAGAATGAGTTGCATGTTTCTGTAACTGAATTATGTTTTTTCTGAATGTAATATCTATTGGGAGGCAAGAATGAAGTAGAAAATGGCAAGAGATGAATCAACACTTAGCATATGAAAAGGAATTTGAAGGAAGAATGAGTACAAGGGTAAGCAAGCTTGAAGAGATAGAAGAGAGAGAAATAGTGGTAGAGACCTAGGGGTAGAGTCACTATTTCTTAATGGTCATATGGAAAGCATACATTTTGCAAGAAGCATGAGTCATCCATTTTGTATTCCTAAGAATTTTGGATTCATATTTTTATCTCCTTAAGGAATAAAGGATAATGGAGACTTAGGTTGATGTATAAACATCTCAAAAAAATGTTTCCGGTACCTAATTACTTATGTCAATGAAATAGACTCAGCTGACTGAAATGTGCATTCAAGTAAAAAAACATATTTGTATATTGTATAGGAACTAGATTAAGAAGATGGGCTAGCCTTTTGACTGCCCATTTCAGTGACACTGAAATGTGAATTTCTGTAAGGAAAAAAAGGAGTGTTTGCACTTGTGCAAGGACTAGGTTAAGGTATGAGTATGGTTTGAAATAGGATACAAATATTTTATTGGTTTGTGATTTAGAACAAGAGGACATCATCTTTCTATAATATGGGGTGGGTGTGTGTGTGTGTGTGTAAGTCATGAGCACAGCTGTTTGCAAAGGACAATCCATAATTGTGCATTTTTCCAAAAAGCCTTAAGGAAAGAGTGGCCCAGTGGGTAACTTGTGAGCAGAGGATAGGAATATTCTTCTAGAACCTTTCCCTCCTGAAAAGTAGGTGACAATGGCATACTCAATCCCTCTAAGAGAAGAAAAAAGTTTGCTTTTCACATTTGTAACTTTATAGACAAGTAGAAGAGTGTGTGTGTGTGTGTGTGTGTGTTTGAAGACAAGAAGGTGTGGGACCATAACGCTATCATTTTTCATGAAATGATTTTGGCAATCCTGGATTCTTTCATTGAATCTACATTGAATAGAACATGCCATTCTTCAAAGAGCCTTGTAACTTAAAGAGTTGTTTACATGCAGAAAGGCATTCCTTGGAGCACCATCAGATTTTCTCCTGTAAATATCCATACATCATTCTTCCCGTAATATGTTTTTAGCCAGTTTCTATATAAGCTACATTTTGACTTACATAGAAAAGCAGAAGTATAAGTGGCAATAGGGCATATGCTTACTAGTTTATACATTTTTTTACATTACCTGTTTGGTAGTTTTTCCTGACTAGGGAAAGACAAAGTCATTTATAGCCTAGTCGTTTGCATTTTGTATACTCAAGCATATTAACACTGGAAATGCTCAGACCATAAATGTTGACTTCCTTCTTGTGTCAATACTATTTCTAGTAAGCCAGCTTTGCATGGCAAAAGAAAACACATCTTATACTTGTTAAAAACAAATCAGCAGAACTTATTGAGCTTCTGCTTGTGGCAGAACATTCTACATGGTTAAGAAAGTTCTATGAAACATGAGAAAAGTAAACTCCACAAAACATCCCAATTTCTAGCAATTTTATGGACTTGGCATTTCTATTCTGGGTAATTATTAATTAGGCAAAAAACATGAATTTTTAATGGAAATTATAGGAAAAGGCACAATCGATACTAAGTGGGAAGTGTTTGAATTTTTAGGAGTGAATATTGTTCTGACCGTCAAGCCTATTATAAATTTGAAACATGCTGATAGATCTAATTTGGGAATCAGACAGATGGAGATTAAATACCAGCTTCTTTACTAATAAAATAATACAGAACATGACTTAAATGTGAGGACTATTGGGCTTCAAAATGAACTTTCCTGCCCCTCTACCTAAATTTTATTCTCTGAGCAACAAGATAATCTGGACCTCTTAAGAACCCCCACATTGCAATAAAAGAAAACAGTGTTTAAGTCATGAGCACAGCTGTTTGCAAAGGACAATCCATAATTGTGCAATTTTCCAGAAGTCCTCAAGGAAAGAGTGACCCAGTGGGTGACTTGTGAGCAGAGGATAGGAATATTCTTCTAGTACCTTTCCCTCCTGAAAAGTAGGTGACAATGGCATGCTCAACCACTTTAAGAGAATCAAAAAGTTTGCTCTTCACATTTATAGACAAGTAGAAGGCTCTATGATTCTCTAAAATGTGTGAGGGTTTACCAGATTTTTACTATTATCCGAATAATATATTTAATCACTGCTTATATACTACTTTCTGCCTCACAGCCAGTAACAGTATTTGTTAATCACGGGAGAAAATTTTCACTTGGGCACATTGAAATTGTACCTTTCAAACTATTTTACGAATTTGAAGAAGAAACAAAAATAGAATAACTCATTTTATTAAAAAAGAAAAATGTGCTGCTGCTTGCCGGGAGTTTTTAGGTGTCAGATACTGTTCCCTCTCCATTCTTCCTCTCTTTATTCATTGACCATTTACTCTAATTCAAACCCAGAAGACTGAATGGTATAGGAACCTCTTTGAAAGTATTTTGGAAGATGGTATGGTATCTATTTATGGTTCTTGATTCTGCTCATTTTCTAAGCAGAATAGACTCTGCACAGCAGATATTTTAGCAAGAGTATCATTCCCATTTCTGGAGACCTGTATGAAAATACAAGGAATCTAAAGTTTGGTTGGGTTATAAAACTTCAGGTGGCCCAGTCTATGAAATAGGAAACAGAATAGTGTGCAATGTTGGATAAGTTTGTTCTTCTTTAAGATGCTTCCTATTTTCCCAATAGCTGCATAGGGTTTGTCCCTCAAAGACATAAAGTTTTTCGTAGATTTAAAGAAAAATGCAACTAAAATTTCCATGCACTTTTATACCACACAAAATACATTCCTCTCAGCAGCTTTCCACCAGAAGGAATGCATTTCGTTCCTTAGTTGATAAATTTCTACTCCACTGCCTTCAGCTAACATTAGGAATGCTCTTTCTAAATTGGATACAGGGCTTAGCTATCAGAATCCCCAGATGTACCAAATCCTTAAAAAATGATGAGAACTTGGGAAGAGGTAGCGGACCAAACTCTTTCTTTGACTGGCTAATTACTCTGGCTTCTAAATTCCTGAAAATGCCAAACTTCTTATATTCTGCTAATTTAACTTTTCTCCACAATCCTCCTCCAGCAATTTGCCATGTTTTTAGATATTTGTGTATGTCTTTGCTTTCTAGGAGTTACTAGTATTGTTTCTAATAATCATATAAAGTTTATTTTATTTTAGCCATTCATATTTTCAGTTTATAAGAGTCAGTGAGCACATCAAGAAGAGGATTTAAAACATAGCTAAACAACTTATTACCTTCCATATCTGCTGATTGATGCCAAATAATGATGCCAAAGTATTTCTATAACTTTGATGAAAGTAAGTCTTCATAAGCTGGGCAAAAGTATGTTTGTTCAGAATAATATGTCCACAAAAATTCTCCAGCTGCTTATATTTTTCCAAACGTGATTAAGTATAAATAGGTTCAAACTCAAATAAATTATATCAATATATAGTGAATTCCCTAGTTTCGCCTTTCTATAATTTGTTCCCTACATGTATTTCAGACAACCACCCCTAAAATCAGAATAGGGGGTCATTAATAATTGTTGAACTAAACAGAAAAGCTTTTTTTTTTTGCCTAATTATTTTCCTTTTTAATATTTTATGCCTAATGTATGTTTATGTGTTGTCTCTACCTGAAACAAAATTTATAATTGCCATACATTTTATGACTGTTCATAATTTTGACTGACTATTCCTTGTCTTGCTGGACTACCTGTTGCATTCGCTTTGCCCCGTGTATTACACAAGTCTTGGAAAATTCTTTCTTGACTTTCTTGACACTACACTGTCTTTGTTCTGCCCATACCCCTGCACCAATCAAGAGTGATCTGCCCATACCCCTGCACCAATTGGAAGAGACACATAGCCCCTTCCAATGGGGATCATATGGAACCTTCCTCATTCCCTATTTCCTATCAGTGGCTAGCATCAGCTGGGGCCAGTAATAACAACCACCAACCAAATGTAACAAGTCAAAAAGGATGCCACAGAAACAAATTTTCTGACCTCCTTCTCTTCCCTCCGTCTGATCTCTGGTGGCTGAAATCAAAGAGAAACCAGGGAGTCCTGGTTTGGATAACCATATAATGTACAGTTAAAATAAGGACATTTTTATAAGAAGAAAGTGTATCATTCATAATTAAACTGGGACAGCAGGCATAAACGTGTCACCAGACTTTGATCCTGAAGCATGGGGCAGTGTGGAGTTCGGTGGAAAGAGGATCTAAAGGATCAAATAGAAAATATTCAGGTCAAATTCTCCATTTATCTTTTCTTTCCCCATGAGTTTCTTTTAATATATATATTCATAAAACTTGGATATTTCCACAAGGCTATTCTTGACCAACATTTTACCCCACTCATATCTCTCCTAGAATAATTTAGCCATTTCATAAATATTATGATATTTTGCTATGATCTTCAGACTCAAAGAGACATCTGATTAAATATGATGTGTTATGCTAATCTCACAGGTTTACAAATGCTTCATCACTTCCATGTAAATCCTAACCTTCTTTCATAAAGTGTAGATCTGTTTTGATTCACAGGGAGAAAGCATTGATGGTGAGGGGGAAAACAGCTAGTATCACACTCTACCCAAATCCCAAAAACAGGTTCACATAACTCCTGTCTTCATTATCTGATGCCCAGTGAGTCACTGAAGTCCTTCATGTAGGCAGTCAATCAGTCAATCATCAGTTGATTTGATTTTGCCACTTAAATATTTCTAAAATGTGTTTTGTCCTTTCTCTTTCTGCTACTGAAGTGGTTTTTCATGTGTCATTGCTTCCAGAAGGCTTTATGGTCAATTGTGTTATATGCACAGAGGTCAAAGATCGTGAATACTGGCAGAGTCTTGGTTTTGGTGTTATGGGGGCCTCTGCGGACCTATGAAAGACTAGCCCGGTGCCTGGAGTCTTATTAACAAATGACTGGTGAAGACTTTAACAGAATGGACAGGATTCTAAGGTGCTAAAAGCAGAGAAAGTTCAGCTTGATGCAGCAGAACATTAGAAGGGAGTTTTCTCTTTGTATATCCTGTTTTCTTTTTTTTATTTTAGAATATGTGAAACTTATAAATAGTTGGATTTATGATAGGTAGTCATAGTGAGCAAGCATTGATGGTGAGGAGGAAAACAGCATTGATACCAATAGTGAAGCAGGACTGTGGAGTATGGAATTAAGAAGAGGACCTGGGAAAATTAAAGTTTAGTCTACATTTTTTTCTGAGATGAAAATATATGAAAAACAAAATTTGTAAGGTGGAGAAGAAGAAAATGAAATGCGTTAATAATAATTTGCACATTTAGATATTATTCCATGATGCAGACTTTAAACGTAATTTATTTACGGAGTCCTTGACATTGCACATTTGAACATATGCTGCATTTGTATTCTTTTATTCCTTTTTTGGTTATTATGAAAAATGCAGTAGTAAATATTATTACATATAAAGTCTCACAAAAAGCAAATTCAGTTCCAAGAAATAGAGTAATAGAATGCAACTGATAGACCAAAAAAGTGTATGTGTGGCTTTAATTTTAATATTTGTTTTTGAACACTTTTCAAAAGTTTGAAACCATTCACATTTTCATCAGTAGGGAGACTTGAAGCCAAACAGAATATATGTGTTACAGATGTGACAGTTTTACTCCAGATGCATCGCCACATACGCCCGCACAATTTATAAAATTAACTATCCTTTCCTATGAATTAAAATACTACCTGTTTTATATGTTACATTCTCATATACGCTTAGACCTATTTCTGTTGTGCACTGATCTAGCCACCTGAGCTTGTTACTACAATACTAATTTGATTATGGCGGCATTAGAATATGTTACTAATGGAATAATTATTGAGACAATTCCTATTGTGTCACTTTACTTTTCCATTATTTCTTCACTATTCTAAAATAGTTTATATTATTCTCCTTATAAAAAGAGAGTATTAGTTAGAATTTTAAAATCATACGTTGATTCTGAAAGAATAGGTACCTTTAAACATACATCTTCTTGCCCAATATTATGGTACATATTTCTTTTATTCAGATTTCCACTATAGTATGCTCTTTTATGAGGTTTTATAGTTTCTCTATTTAGAAGGTAAAACATTTTACTTATGATTAAGTGAATTATAGTTTTAGCCTTTTTTTCTTTTCTTTCAGTTATTTATCTTTCTGAGACAGGGTCTCATTCCTGTTGCCCAGGCTGGGGTGCAGTGATGCAGTGTCAGCTCACTGCAGCCTTTGACTTCCTGGGTTCAGCCGATCCTTCCACCTCAGCCTTGCAAGGAGCTGTGACTACCGGCATGTACCACTATACCCAGCTAGTATATTTTTGTATTTTTTAGTAGAAAAAGCGTTGTGCCATGTTGCCTAGGCTGGTCTCCAACTCCTGGGCTCAAGCAATCTGCCCTCTGGACAAAGTGGTAGCATTAAAGGTGTGAGACACCATGTGTGGCCTATCCTTCTTTTAAAAAGCATATTTTCTTATTTTTTCCCTAAATTCTCGATAGTATAGAAATAAATGTATTAATATGTTCAGTTTTTTTTTAGATATTCTTAATGCTAATACTGAAAAACTATGCTTATTTTAATAATTGTAGGTGAAATATGAAAATATACATCTTAACTGAAAGCCTTTCCTCTAAGGTCTAGATCATAACAAGGTTGCCCCTTTTGATTCTCCAGGGCATTGACCTGATATTCAACATAGTACTGTGAAGTCCTACGTTGAATAACAATGAAAGAAGTAAAAGGCATCCAAATTGAAAATGAAGAAGTAAAATTATCCTTGTTTGCAGATTATATGATATCATATTTGGAAAAACCTAAAGTCACCACCAAAATACTATTAGAACTGATAAGCAAATTCAGTAAAGTTGCAGGATACAAAACAACATACAAAAATTAGTAGTATTTCTATGTACCAGAAGGAAACAATCTGAAAAAGAAATCAAAAGACTAATCCATTTACAATAGCCACAAATAAAATTAAATGCTTAGGGATTAACTTAACCAAAGAAGTCAAAGATCTCTAATAAAATCCATAAAACATTGTTGAAAGAAATTGAAGATACACCAAAAAAGGGAAAGATATTCCATGTTCATAGATTAGAAGAGTCAATATTGTTAAAACATCCACATTACTAAAAATAATCTACAGATTCAATGTAATCTCTATCAAAATACCAATGACACTTTTCAGAGAAATAGAAAAACCAACCTAAAATTTATATGAAACCAAAAAAGACCCAGAATAGCTAAAGCTATTCTAAGTGAAAAAACGAAACAAAACAAAAGAACTTGCATTACCTACTTCAAATCATACTGCAGTTATAGTGACCCAGACAACATGGTACTGGCATAAAGACAGACAGACCAATGGAATGGAATAGAGAAACTAGAAACAAATCCACAGATACACAGTGAACTCGTTTTCAAGAAAGGTGCCAAGAACACACACTGGGGAAAAGAGCCTCTTCAATAAATGGTGCTGGGGAAACTGAATATCCATATGCAGAAGAGTGAAACTAGACTATCTTTCACCATATAGAAAAATCAAATCAAAATGGATTAAGGGCTTAAATCTTAAGACTTCAAACTGTGAAACTACCACAAGCAATCACCGAGGAAACTCTCCAGGCACTGGTCTGGACAAAAAATTTATTGAGTGCTACTCCACAAGCACAGGGCACCAAAGCAAGCATGGACAAATGGGGTCACCTCCAGTTAAAAACCTTCTGCATAGTAAAGGAAACAACAAAGTAAAGAGACAACCCATAGAATGGTAGAAAATGTTTGTAAACTACCCATCTGGCAATGAATTATATACCAGTATATATAATGAGCTCAAGCAAGTTTATAAGAAAAAAAACCTAATCATCTGATTAAAAAGTGGGTAATAAAGTTAAACAGACATTTCTGAAAAGATGTTCTATAAGTGGTAAATAGGTATATAAAAAGGTCCTCAACATTATTGATCATCAGAGAAACGCAAATCAAAACACAATGAAATATCATCTCACTCTAGTTAACATGGCTTTTATCCAAAAGACAGGCAATAGCAAATACTGGTCAGGATGTAAAAAGGGAAACCTTGTACACTTGTGGTGGGAATATAAATTAGTGCAATCATTCTGAAGAACAGTTTTGAGGCTTCACAAAAAAACTAAAAATAAAAATATCATATAATCCAGCGGCACCTGGATTATACACTCAAAAGAAAGGAAATCAGTATATGGAAGATACATCTTCACCCCTATGTTTGTTGCACCTCTGTTTATAATAGCCAAGGTTCGGAAACTATTAGTCTATTTTCACACTGCTGATAACGACATATCAGACTGGGTAATTTATAAAGAAAAACAGATTTAGTGGAATCACAGTTCCATCTGGCTGTGGAGGCCTTACAATTATGGCAGAGGTGAAAGGCACTACTTGGCAAGAGAGAAAGAGCCAAGCAACAGAGGTTTCCCTTTATAAAACCAACAGATCTTATGAGACTTATTCACTACCACAAGAACAGTATTGGGAAAACCACCCCCATGATTCAATTATCTACCCCCAGGCTCCTCCTACAAACACATGGGAATTATGGGAGCTACAAATCAAGATGAAATTTGGGTGAAGACACAGGCAAACCATATCATTCCACTCCGGCCCCTCCCAATCATGTGCTCACATTTCAAAACACAACCATGCTTTCCAAACAGTCTCCCGAAGTCTTAACTCATTTCTGCATTAACTCAAAAGTCCACAGTCCAAAGTCTCCTCTAAAATAAGGCAAGTCCCTTCTGCCTACAAGCCTGTAAAATCAAAAGTTAGTTATTTACTTCCTAGATAAAATGGGGTTGCAGGCATTTGTTATATAACTTGTTCCAAAAGGAAAAGATTGACCAAAACAACGGGGCTACAGGGCCCACACAACTCCAAAATCCAGTAGGGTAGTCAAGTTTTAAAGCTCCAAAATGATCTCCTTTGACTCCATGTCTCACAACCAGGTCACACTGATGCGAGAAGTAGGTTCTTATGATCTGGGGCAGCTCCACCCCTGTGACTTTGCAGGGTACAGCCTCCCTCCCAGCTGCTTTCATGGGCTGGGGTTAAGTGTCTGCAGCTTTTCTAGGGGCACTGTGCAAGCTATTGGTGGATCTATGATTCTGGGGTCTGGAGAGTGGTGGTCCTCTTCTCACAGCTCCACTAGGCAGTGCCACAGTAGGGACTCTGTTTTAGGGGCTTCCTCTCCATATTTCCCTTCCACGCTGCCCTAGCAAAAGTTCTCCATGACGGCTCTGCCCCTGCAGCAAACTTCTGCCTGGACACCCAGGCATTTCCATACATCCTCTGAAATCTAGGTGGAGGTTCCCAAACGTCAGTTCTTGACTTCTGTGCCCTCACAGAAGCCAATGCCACGTGGAAACTGCCAAGACTTGGGGCTTGCACCCTCTAAAGCCATGACTGGAGCTGTACCTTGGCCCCTTTTAGCCATGGCTAGAGCATCTGGGATGCAGGGCACCACGTCTCTAGGCTGAACACAGCAGTGGGATCCTATGCCCAGCCCAGGGAACCATTTTTTCCTTTTAGGCCTCCAGACATCTGATGGGAGGGGTTTCTGCAATGGTCTCTGACATGCCCTGGAGATATTTTTCTCATTGTCTTTGGAATTAACATTTGGTTCCTGGTTACTTGTGCAGATTTCTACAGTTGGCTTGAATTTCTCCTCAGAAAATGGGATTTTCTTTTCTATCCCATCACCAGGATGCAAATTTTCCAAACTTTTATGCCCTGTTTCCTTTCTAAAACTGAATGCTTTTAACAGCATCCAAGTCACCTCTTGAATGCTTTGTTGCTTAGAAATTTCTTCCACCAGATGCCCTAACTCATCTCCCTCAAGTTCAAAGTTCCACAGATCTCTAGTGCAGGGGCAAAATGCTGCTTGTCTGTTTGCTAAAACATAGCAAAGTCACCTTTACTCCAGTTCCCAACAAGTTTCTCAACTTCATCTGAGACCACCTGAGCTTGAATTTCATGGTCCATATAATTATCAGCGTTTTGTTCAAAGCCATTCAACAAGTCTCTAGTAAGTTCTAACTTTTCCACATTTTCTTGTCTTCTTTTGAGCCCTCCAAACTTACTGTATTAGTCCGTTTTCATCTTGCTGATAAAGACAAACCCAAGACTGGGTAATTTGTAAAGAAAAAGGTTCAATGGACTCACAGTTCCATGTGGTGGGGGAGGCCTCACAATCATGGCAGAAGGTGAAAGGTGTTTCCTACGTAGTGGTGGGAGGAAAGAGAGCCAAGTGAAATGGGTTTCCCTTTATAAAAAACCACCAGATCTTGTGAGACTTACTCACTACCTTGAGAACAGTATGGGGGAACTGCCCCCGTGATTCAATTATCTCCCCTTTGGTCCTTCCCACAACATGTGGGAATTATGAGAGCTACAACTCAAGGTGAAATTTGGGTGGGAACAGAGCCAAACCATATCAGAAACAGATGAATAGATAAAATATTATCATTATACACAATGGAATACTATTCGGTCATAAAAAGAATGAGGTCCTGTCATTTGCAACAACATGAATGGAACTGCAGGTCATTACGTGATGTTAATTAAGCCAGACACAGAAATACAAACATTGCAAGTGCTCACTTATTTGTGGAATCTAAAAGTCAAAACAATTGAACTCATGGAGACAGAGAGTAGGATGGTTATCAGAAGCTTGGAAGGGTGGTGGGAGCAGGTCGAGGGGCGATGGGGATGGTTAATGGGTACACACAAAAAATAGAGTAAATAAGAGTTAGTTTTGTATTGCACAACAGGGTGACTATAGTAAATAATCTAATTGTACATATTAAAATAACTGAATGAGTGTAATTGGAATGTTCGTAACACAAAGGATAAATGCTTGAGCGATGGATACCTCATTTTTCATGATGTGCTTATTTTAATAAAATAAAATTGCATACCTATATCCAAACATCTCACATACCCCGTAAATATATACACCTACTATGTACTGTCAAATATTAAAAGTTAAAAAACAAAACATATACATTTTAAAGTGTATGAATGTATAGATCCAAATTAACACACGGTGTTTGATGCAACTTTAAACTTTTGGAGATATCTTGTAATTATTAGGTTTTTGTTTCAGTTAATTATTTAATACCATGTCTTAATCGTCTCAACTTCAGGACTGTCATAATAAATATAAAACTAAATTTATTTTCTAATTTATTTTTTATATTCAAACATAGCTAATGTGTTTTATATGTATACCAGTTTTCAAAGAAATTGCATAATTTAACCTTTTAAAAATCAAATCATTTGGCAAATATAACAGGATCTCATTTTCTAAATAATAGAACAAAGTTTAAGGAAGTTAAAATACTCTTGGTCATTCAATTAATGTTTGAACTTGATTTATAGTACATCTCTACATATAAATGCAGTGAACTTCCTATGACATCCTATACTTCCACGTTTTTATCTTTATGAATACGTTTTAGGTCTCCTCCCAACATGTATTGCCTGGAAGCAGAAAATGAATTCTACTGTATCATCCATGTTTAATAAAGTTATGATGTATTTCAGAAACTAAATAATTTATAGAATTTGAAAATAAAACTTACAAGGATTTTTTTAACATTGATTTGTCGTTAATATGAACCATTTTTGATAGGATTCTCCCCATATATTTTTATTTTAATGATTTTTATTTTTAAAGTAAGACAATATTTTATAACAGGAAAAAAGTTGCTATTGCTAGAAAAAAATCATAGCATTCACCTTGGTCTAAATGATAAAAAAAAATTGAAAAAATCATTTTTATTTATAATAGCCCCAGGTGTTTCTTAACTCAATGAAGACATCTTAAAGGACAAACTCATCATAAATGAGCACTAAGAACTGTTTATTTTTAGTCATTTTTCTGTTTGAAATCCTACTTTGTATATTATTTTCCCTGGAGTTTTATTTGAAAGAATATAAAATATGGAGGGTATATAATGGACATACTAATTACAAGCACTGGATTGAGCATATAGGTCCTTCAAGAGAAAGTGCAGCATCATGAAAAGTACATGAATTGTGGAGCCGGATAAGTTGAGTATTTAAACACGGACTTGACAATTTAGACTTGGCCATCCTAGATATATCACTTAAACTTTCTAAGCCACCATGCCTCTGTTACGCATAAATTCAGCTGCATATCACAAATATGTCATCAAAACAAGAAAATGAATTAAACAAAATGAAGGATTGTTTTTCTTAAAATGTATAGAGGCGTGTATTCAGGCACTGTGGCTAGGTTCCAGTGGGGAGGAAGGGCTGGTAAAAGGATAAGTTCAAGACAAGGATAAACATTCTTTCTTTGAAAAGATGAAAACCCCAAATTTATCTACCCATATCTGACAGGCAAGAACTTTTTTGTCAGGGGCCACCACACACTGTAAGAGAGGCTGAGATTCCATGTCTCCTGGTTGGCACTTTGCTGCTCCATCCAAATGAGGTTGCTCTAAGGAAGAGGAGAACGACTATTAGGTGAGCACTATTCAGAGCCTGCGTTTTCCATAGTCGTCTACTGTCAGTTAGGGATACAAACTTCTGACTCATTAAAAGGATGTGAGAATTATTTAAGCAAAAAGTCTTAATTTCCTATGTATATGAAAACATTTTAAACTTGTATTTACCCATTATAGGAGATATCTCAGATATTTGCAAGGGGCAAAAGCTAGTTGCAATAAAAGCCTAAAAACGTATATCACTAAATTGAATTGGTTTGGAATTTTAGGATTTACTTATTCATCTGACAGTTATTTATTGTCTATATATGCTAGGCCCTGAAGACGTAACATTGACCAAAATAAAAAAATAATCCTTGCACTTGTTGATCTTACATTCTAGAAAGTTATTCTCCCCCTATTTAGCAAATAATAATTTTTTTCTCAAAATATTGTACAATTCAACATAAATTCCTAAGTGTACCTGGTTAAGTATCCAGGTGCTATTAAATCATATGAATCTTAGACAACTTTTCTTAGATCCGCATATATATTTTATGTTTTAAATAGTGAGAACAATTAGTTATTCCAAAATTACCTTGTTGTTATAGGTAACAATTATAGATAATCAGCTTTCTGTGCTATCAATTTGTATGTTTGTACTCATCAACCAACCTTGCTGCTTCCACTTCCCCACTTTCTACACATTTGTGACTATCATTCTAATCTCTGCCTCCACAAGACTTCTTTAGCTCCCACATGTGAGCCAGAATGTGTGCTATCTCTCTGAGCCTGGCTTATTTTACTTTATACATAATGACCTCTAGTTCTATCCATGTTACTGCAAATGACAGGATTCCATTCTTTTTTATGGCTAAATACTATTCAACCGTATACATGCACAGAGAGAGAGCATTCTATAAATGTTATATATACTATGTTTTATGTTATACTATAAAGTTATGACTTTTTAAATTTATTTGTTCATTGATGGATACTTAGGTTGCTTTTTTTCTTTGTTATTTTGAGTAGTGCTCCATAAAACATTGGGGTACAGGTATTCCTTTGATACATTGATTTATATTCCTTTGGATAAATACATAGTATTGAAATTGCTGGATTATATTGTAATTCTATTTTCAGTTTTTGAGAACTCTCCACACTGTATTTCATAATAGCTATACTAATTTACATTCCACCAATAGTCTATAAGAGTTCCCTGTTCTCTGCATCCTTGCCAGCATTTGCTATTTTTTGTGTTTTTGAAAGTAGCCATTCTAACTGGGATGAGGTGATAGCTTATTGTAGTTTTGATCTGCATTTTCTTGATCATTAGTAAAGTTGAACATGTTTTCATGTACCTGTTGGCTATTTATACTGGTCTTATTTTGAGAAATGTTCCTTTTTCACTTTTTGAGGGGATTCTATTATTTTGCAGTTCAGTTGTTTGGGTTCCTGATGTATTCTGGATATTAGTCCCTTTTTGGATGATTAGTTTGCAAGTATTTTCTCCCACTGTACAGGTTGTCTCCACTCTGTTGACTGTTTCCTTTGCTAAACAGAGCTTTTTAATTTAATAGTCACGTTTCTCTATGTTTGCTTTTGTTGCCTGCACTTATGAGGTCTTTGTCATAAATTCTCTTTGCCTAGATCAATGTCCAAGAGAGTATTGCCTAGGTTTCTTCTGGTATTTTTATAGTTTCAGGTGTTATACTGAAGTATTTAATTCATTTTGAGTTAATTTCTTATACAGCAAGAGATGGGAATATAGTTTCATTCATTTTGCATAATATTCAGGTTTCCTAGAACCATTTATTGAAGAGGGTGTCCCTTCACCAGTGTATATTTTTGAGGTCTTTATCAAAAAATCAGTTGGCTGTAAATATTTGGATTTATTTCTGGGTTTTGTATTCTGTACCATTCGTCTTGTTTGTTTTTATGATAGTACCTTGATGTTTTGGTTACTACAGCTTGGAGTATATTTTGAAGTCAAGTAATGTAATGCCCCCAGTTCGGTTCTTTTGTTCAGATTGCTTTGGTTATTTAGGTCTTTTATAGTGTCATACAAATTTTAGAATTTTTGTTTCCATTTCTGTAAAGAATGCCATTGTTATTTTGATCGGGATTGCATTGAATTCATAGATCACTTTGGGTAGTATAGACATTTTAGCAATATTAGTGCTTCCATTCCAAGAGCATAAGATTTTTGCTATTTGTCTGTATCCTCTTCAATTTCTTTCATCCGTGTTTTGTAGTTTTCCTTGCAGGGGTCTTTTGACTTCTAGGTTAAATTTATTTCTAGATTTTTTTTTTCTAGCTTTTATGAAAGGGATTGTCTTTTAAATTTCTTTTTCATCTAATTTGCTATTGGTGTGTGGAAATGTTAGTGATTTTTATATATTGAATTTGTATCCTGCAACTTTACTGAATTCATTTATTAGTTCTAAATTTTTTTTTTGGTGGAGTCTTAGTGTTTTGTTTGTTTTTAAATATATAAGATCATTTTATCTGCAAAGAGATACATTTTGACTTCTTTTTTCCAGTTTGAATTCCTTTTATTTCTTCCCCTTGCCTGCCTATTCTGGCCAGAACTTCTAGTACTATGTTGAATAACAGCAGTGGAAGTGGGCATTCTTATCTTTTTCTAGTTCTTGGGGAAAAGATTTCAGCTTTTCCCCATCCAATATGGTGTCAGCTAAGGGTCAGCAATACATTGTCTTTACTATGTTGAGATATGTTCCTTCTATGCCTAATTTCTTGACAGTTTTTATTATGAAGACATTCAGAATTTTATTAGGTGCTTTTTATGTATTTATTGAGGTGATATTACAATTTTTGTCCTTTATTCTGTTCATGTGATGTATTACATTTATCGATTTATATATGTGGAACCATACTTTTGTCCCTTTGATAAATCCCACTAGATTATGGTGTATTTTGCTATGTTGTTTGATTTGTTTTACTAGTATTTTGTTGAGGAATTTTGCATCTATGTTATTAAGCAGTATTGGTCTATGGTTTTCTATTTTTGTTATGCCTTTCCTGGATTTGGTATCAGGGCAATGCTGGCCTCATTAGAGGGCTCATCTTAAATGTTTTTTGAATAGTTTGAGAGAAATTCATTTTAATTCTTCTTTAAAATTTGATAAAATTCAGTAGTTAAGCCATCAGGTTCTGGGCTTTTCTTTGATGGGAGATTTTTTATTACTGCTTCAATTTTGTTACTTCTTATTGATCTGTTCAAATTTTTAATTTCTTTATGCAATCCTGGTGGGTTGTGTGTATCTAGGAATTTATCCATTTTCTTTAGATTTTCCAATTTGTTAGCATATAGTGCTTCATAACAGTTTTTAATGATCTTTTTATTTTTGTGATATCAGTTTAATGTCTCCTTTTTAATTTCTAATTTTACTTTTTTATGTCTTCTCTCTTTTTCTTGATTAGTCAAGCTATCAGTTTATTGATCCTGTTTATCTTTTTTTAAAAAAACACTTTGTTTCATGGATACTTTGTAACTTTTTTAGTCTCTATTTTATTCAGTTCTGCTCTGATGTTTGATTTATTTTCTTCTACTAATTTTGAGTTTGGGTTAGGTGCAGTGGCTGTCACCTATAATCACAGTGCTTTTGGAGGCCAGAGCAGGAGGATCACTTGAGGGTCAGCCTCAACAAGAGAGGGAGACCCAGTCTCTAAAAAATAACTAAATTAAATAAAAAATTAAATTTAAAAAATTAATAATTTTGAGTTTGATTATTTACTTTGTTTTTCTAGCTTCTTGAGGTGGCAAATAATCAGGTTGTTTATTTGAAATATTTCTACTCTTTGTGAGGTAGATATTTATAGCTACAAACTTCCTTATCACTGCCTTTGCTCTACCCCCTAGGTTTTGGTATTTGTGTTTCTATTTCCATTTGTTTCAAATTTTTTAAAATTTATTTTTAATTTCTTTATTGAATCAATGGTCACTCAGGAGCATGTTGCTTAATTTCCGTGTATTTGTACAGTTTCCAAAGTTCTACTTGTTATTGATGTCTAATTTTACTCTATTATGCTCTGGGAAGATGTTTGATATGATTTTAATTTATCTAACTTTGTGAAGATTGTTTTTTGGCTCCTAGACAGCATGTTTGGGTGCTAATGGAGATGGCAATGGGCAGGGCAGAACGGTTTTCAGGCCCCCAGGTGGTATTCGTGCGCACTGCTGCAGGAGGTTGAGGGTGGGGCAGGCCAGTCCTCCGGTCTCCTGATTGTGTGAGCTGGCACTGGCAGCAAACAACAAGACCAGTGGTACAGAATACAAAACCCAGAAATAAATCCAAATATTTACAGCCAACTGATTTTTTCATAAAGACCCCAAAAATATACACTGGTGAAGGGACACCCTCTTCAGCAGCACTGGCACTGAGCTGGCACAGGCCAGGGTAGTTGAATTTTCACATCCCCAGACAGCATGCAGGAGTGCCATTGGTGGTAGGTTGAATGTCGTCCTCAGGCCCCCAGATGGCATGCACAGTGCTAGTGTCATTAGGCAGGATTGGAATATTCTCAAAACCCAAGATGGTTTCTGGGCAGGTTGGCCCTTGTGCCCCCTGAAGACACATGCAGATGAGGAGTGGCCCTGCTGCTTGGAGTGGGAGGTTAGTGTCTGTGACAGTGGCCCTGGGCAGGGTCTCTCAGACTCTGGGCATCACGTGCTTAGGCTCCCTTTGTCTTGTCCCACGGGCAGACTCCCTGGTGCAATGCATGCACTTTCCCCAGGCTGTCTGACACTGCAAAGGCTAGAGTGCTGGGGACCTGGCCACAGTGACGGGTTCATTCTGTGTCCTGATACTGCAGACCTCTAGGCGGATCTAGGGACATGTCAGCAGGGGTCTCCAGGGAAGTGGAAAACAGTGACGATTGGGTCCCAGGGAAGGATATAGTCTGGTAGCTGATGAGCTCTCAAAATGGTACCCTGCTGCAGCTGCTTGAGTCTTGCGTGGGGTGGCAAGGGGGTTGATAGGATCCAGCATGGACTCCCACTTTGGAACAGTGCCATCATATGGACTCCATACAGCTTCCTAGACTGGCCTCAGGGCCTGCAAGGGTCAAGGGGCGTCTCCACATGCAGATGGCAGACGTTCGTGGTGGAAATGAGGACCGCAGGTGATCTCTCATTTACCTTTTTCCTGCACTGGGAAGTTTTTCTCTCCTGAGGCTCCCAGCCATGTCTGACCAGTGAACTTGTTTGCTTCTCTCTTCTGTGTGTATCTCAGAGGTCTCCTGTGGTTTCTCTGCTGAATTCCACTGTTCTCTCTCAGACACTCTATTCAACGTGTGATCATTTATTTGTTGTTTTGGTCCTTCTTTGTGGAGAAGGTGATTGTCAGGTCTCTCTAGTCAGCCGTCTTCAAGCCCCAAAGTCGTCCCTTTGATATTAATACAAATCTTAAGTCAAATAACATGCATCTAAAACAAAGATTCTGAACCTCAGCACAACTGACATTTGGCTATGTCTATGTTGTAAAGGCTGCCACTTGAATTTCAGGATGTTCAGCACCATCTATGATCTTGGCTAACTAGTTGCCAGTAGTAGTATCTTCCTTGGTTTATCGCAACCCAGACTCTCTCCAGACATTGACAAATGCCTCCTAAGAAATCTTCCTGGGAGAAAATCATTGTCTTTGAGAACCACTGATCTAGAAAGTAGAGCTTTGTCATACTAAATGAGGAACTTAGAGTAAAAAAATATGATACCACTCTGTTAAATAAGAGGTTACTTACATAATTTATGCTATTATTTTCAGGTTACTGAAAGTGAAAGCCAGTATGCCTTATTTCCTGGCACTGCTTTAAAAAATATTGTAAAGGCTTAAAGGAATTATTGATTTTAAATCTCGCTGTCCTTAATTTACATCTTTGAGGGTTGTGGCTATGTATGAAGTGATATGCTAAATAAAAAATAATGTTCTGAAAATCTGAGGTACGATTGTGTTTCAGGGTAAAAATTAATGACTAGCAGTGTTAATTATTTCATACTTTAAAATATCTATTGAAAGAAAGAATAAATTATGTACAATTTCACAAAACATAAATCAAGAGGCCTAAACAAAAATGGTACCTATTTTAATAAGCTATTTGATTGTTGTTCAATACATTTGTTTTTCTGTCTGAATGTGTAATTTTTCTCTGCTTCACATTTTCTGCCCAGAACCCTCCAAAGAGCCATATCCTTACCATTTTTCTGTTACTTGTCATTCTTCCCTATGGGATGACGTATGACTTCCCAGATTACTAGGAAGAAATTCAGTCTGAGCAAATCAGCCCCTTGACTCTTCACTCTTCTGGTGATCTTCCTACTAGGAAGCATAGACTTTGTTCCCCACACTGCAAGATCTACACAGTACTCCAGTAGAGTTGTGATTATCTGGCTGTGTTAGATTAGCTGGATATGTACCCTGTGCAGAGGTGACATTTTTGTAATTCCACATTTCTAACCAGAAAAAAAGTCAGAATTTTCACTTCCAACTGGCATAACCTGTGGTTGTGTTTTAACAGGAGTTACTGAAAACAGAGTGCTCCTTATTGAGTTTTAAGAGTTTTCATCCCAATAGGAGCTACTTGATGGAAACACTCTATGCATTTTTCTTAATTTAAGGAGAGGAAACAGGATTGCATATGGCAAATAAATTAAAATAACATTTTCTGTCACTATCTTTGGAGGAGTTGAAATAACATTTTTCAAATAAGAATATGGTAATATATGCTGCCATATTAAAGTGGATTTTTGCTTTAAATCAAGGAATTTGCACATCAGCAATTATGAACCACACTGACTTTTTTAACTACACATTTTTCATATAAATTATTGATTGTTCAAAAAAATGGAAAATACATATTTATAATTCCATTGTTTTGGCTAATATATTCAAATACAAGTTTGTATCTCTTAATATTATAAAGTCATTTTATGCAGTTTGCATTTAACTTTATTGTCTTTCAACATTTCCTTTCTGATAATAATAATAAGCTGAATAATTTTCATGGATAGATTAATAATAATAACATTGATAATAATAAAAGCAACTATAGAATCCTTACAATGTGCCTGTCACAATTCCATTTACTAGGCATCTATTTGTTCATTTAATGTTTGCACCAGCCTTGCTATATCCACAAGAAATATTTGCACCAGTATTATTGTTATACCCACAAGAAAACAGAGGCACTAAGCAAAACTGAATAATGTAAACCCAGAATTATAAGGAAATGTGTCTCTTAATACCAAATTGAAGTATGCATTGTCAACACAGGATGGCAATGTGTTTAACTGTCTGCTGCTCACTCGGGCAAAATATGAACATTTTTATATGCGCTTAAAGAAAAGCATCACTGCACTGAGCAGGAGACACTGTAGTCCTCCCATTCGGAGGACCTGATGC
Organism: Chlorocebus sabaeus; assembly: GCF_047675955.1. Taxonomy (NCBI): domain Eukaryota; kingdom Metazoa; phylum Chordata; class Mammalia; order Primates; family Cercopithecidae; genus Chlorocebus; species Chlorocebus sabaeus. The sequence continues at coordinate 83,919,954 of NC_132905.1, forward strand.
AGGATATCTTACTGAGTACAGATTCAGAGTGGATTTGTACTCTTAATGAGTTAAAAGTATAACCACCTAATGGATTCTTTTTGCCCACTGCCTAGACAGAGCCAATTTATCAAGATGGAGAATTGCAACAGAGAAAGAGTTATATTAAGTACAGTCAGCTAAACTAGACACTAGAGTTTCATTACTACTCAAATCCACCTCCCCAAAAAATTGGAGGCTAGGGCTTTTCAAGGATAGTTTGGTGGGCAGGAACCTAGGTAATGGGTGCTGATTGGTTGGGGATGCGACAGTGGGGTTGTGGAAAATAGTTGTAGTGTGCTGAATCCGCTTCTGGGTGGGGGCCACAAAGGAGTCATTGGTCTGGGTGGGGCCATCGGTCTTCAGAAATACAAAAGCCTGAGAAGACATCTCAAAAGGCCAATTTTGGGTTCTGCAATAAGAATGTTAGCTACAGGAGTAATTGGGGAAGTTGCAAATCTCGTGACCTCTGGAATAATGGCTGGTAATTACTTAACTATGTCTACATCTTAGCAGAATTTAGGCCCCTCTCACTCTCCCAGCCTGGTTTCTTTTCATTGGTTTTACAAAGGTGGTTTAGTTTTTGGATGAGCTACTATCTCTTAAACTATAAACTAAATTTCTCCCAAACTTAACTTGGTCCATGCTCAGGAACAACTAAGGGCAGTTTGAAGGTTAAAGAAAAGATGGAGTTGGTTAGGTCTGATCTCTTTCACTGTCATAATTTTCTTACTGTTGTAATTTTTGCAAAGGCTGTTTAAAAGTTGTCTTACTCACTTATGTATTAAGTAAAACAGTTAAACAAGGACTTTGCCTTGGAAAATACCTGGCTCACATTTAACACATTTCACCCACGTGACTGTGCCTTATACTAATTTAAAGAAAACTGCTGACATAAAAATCCCAGTCTAGTGATTATAAAGACTTTAATTTTTGCACACATTCACAAGCAGTAACGAATTGAAAATAGTAAATTTTAAAATCTGTTTATGTTGGTAAATATATAATTTCATTGAAACCCCAAAAAAATTGCAACTGAAAGCTGGAATTTTACATAGAACATAGATGCTAACTCTCTTTCTCTATACTATGTGAATATTACCAATATAATTTAACTTTTACTCTTCTTTGTAAATAAAAACGTATGAAAATGCCCATTTTAATACCTGCTAGCATAGCATTAGGTTAAAATTAAATTGAGAATTGGATTACACTATGATCCAGAAATTACATATTACAGGATTTATTTATATGCCCTGTCAAACTAATTCAAATTTGTTTCTATACCATATTGATGTCAAGATAAAGTCAAACAGTCTTTCAAATTATTTCTAGTAATGATTAATCTATCCTATTTTTTCTTGTTTATCTCATTTGGCAACATGAAGAAACAGAAAACATCCCAAATACCAGACAGAGTGTTTGAGTAATTATTTAAGAAAAAAATTTTCATATTAAATGAAGAAAAAGTTTGATTTAATCTTCATAATTACTTTATCACGAACTATCAGAAGAATTAAGAACATTTATCATTAGCTAAATTTTTCCTATAAATATATTTATTAAAATCATATTAAGCAAAGAGAGGCTTTGGTTTGATAATAGAGCCATCTTCATATTCACTAGGTCAGAATTGTGTTGTTGTCAGGTAATAAATCATTAGCAGGTGTCATGCAGAGTTCAAAGTATTTTCGTATTGTGTGTTTGTGTGAGACTAATTGAAAGCAGTCATATAAGAGAGGTATTATTCTATTATTCTCTAAAGACCAGGCAAATTAAATAATTCCCTGGGGTAAAGTAACTGCTAAGTGACTGATATGTAAAGTCTAATGTGTCATGCTTTACAGGGTATCTGTCTTTAAAGCAAATCACAGGACTTCATTAATATTTGACAAGTAAATTATGTAATTATGAAACTGTGAACACAACCCAATTCAGAATGGCCTTCTCAATGTTGATTTTGATATAACACTTCTTAGATGTACTTAGCTGATATTGAATCTCTCCCTTATTTTATCCCTTTTCCAGTTTGTCACTGACCCCTTACATTCACTAATACTGATGTACTAACCAGAGTTACAAAATATTTGAGGATGGTCAGGCATGGGCAGTGTCCTGCTGACATTCTGAAAATTCAAGAGTGAATATCTAGAAATGTGGGTATTACACATTTGAACTGTGTAACACATGCTATGTATTTTGTTTTGTTTAATGGGGTTTAACATAAGCATTAAATAATTCAAAAAGGTTTCCATCCCTTTTCAAAACCTAGACCTGCCCTGTGCTTTAGTTTACATAGAGATTCAATAGGCCTTTCATGCCACGCTAGAATGGATTGATCTCCACAGAGAAGCAATAGAAAGACTCAGCATTCAGAAGAAAAATGATGGTACCCCAACTGGGTGCCCTACAATTCAATTTAACTCTGACACTACCTACCCAGAATGAAAGCAGCCTCCATGCGGTTAGGGCTCCATTTCATAGCCCAATTTGTAGCAAATTTAGAGAGAATTGTGGGTTACCTGGAGGTCTATCAAGAGTCAGTGTCAAGACTTCAATGGCAAATATTGGTCTCCAGGTTACCCACACTTCTCTCTAACTTTACTAGAAATCAGGGATTCCCACAACCTCCCCCCAACCCTTCATGTTTGATAATTTGCTAGAATGACTCACAGAACTCAGGAAATAAGAATGACTCACAGAACTCAGGAAATGATTTTACTTACTATTCATGGTTTATTATAAGGGATACAACTCAGGAACAGCCAAATGGAAGAAATGCCTAGGGCAAGGCAGTGGGAGGTGAAGATGTGCCAAGCTTCCATGCCCTATTTGAGCATGCTGCCTTCCCAGGACCTCAGTGTGTTCACCCACCTGGAAAGTCTCCAATCCCCATCATTTAGGGATTTTTATGAGCTTCCACTATGTAGATATGATTGATTAAGTCATTGGCCACTGGCGCTTGAACCCAGTCCAGCCTTTCCTCCCTTTTCTGAGGTTGAGGGGGTGTAGCTGAAAGTTCCAAACTTCTAACAAAGGGTTGGTCTTTCTGGAGACTTAGCTTCCAGAGGAGTGCTGTACCAGAAACCAGAAGAAAAGACCAAATGCATTTTTTTATAGGTGTATAAATGATACCACAATTATAAAAATTAATTTTACCAGCTTATTTTTATTTTTAATGTGACTGCTAGATGACTTAAAATTCCATATGTGGATAACATTTTATGTGTATTTGATGGCACTGCCCTAGATGTTCCAAATATTTTTTTTCAGGCACATGTCCTATTAATTTCTGTGGTTTTATTCCTTGCAAGTGATAGCTGTACACACAGTCTCAGAAAAAAGGAAAAACATTGATTTTCTTTAAAATTGAAAATTCTTTTTGAAAGCTTCTTTTAAAAAAACCTTGAAAAATAATTTCCATTTTGAAAATATAATTTCATGTAATATTACACTAGTCATATTGTATTGCCTAAAATGTAAATAGAGTACATTCAAGGTATAAAATTAAAATACACAGACATTTAACAGCATATGTGAGTTCTGAAACCTCTTGATGAACTAAAAAAATTACATAAATTAGTACTGATAATTACTCTCCAAAGGGCAATGTCAAAATGATAGATGGATAATTCTGAGTATTGAATGTTCTCTGTCAAACGTAGAAGAACGAATCAGATCAAAACACCCAGAGTGATTTTTTGATGTACCTAATATTTTCATCAATATTTTTCTCTGAGCTTTACCTTCTCTCTGGTTTCCTTTTTAAGATAATCATTTAAATAAATCACCATATCTGCTGATTGTTAAAGTAATTTTGGAATTATCTTCATCAAAAGGAAATGAAAAAGTAATAATATCATTAATTAGCATCATATTTAAACTATAATCATTATCTACAATCTTTTGTTTCTTTCCATTCAATTCATCTTTGTTTTTTAAGCAGAGTGCAAATAAAATATTCACCAAATCAAGTATGTCTTAATCCTTGCTTTTTATATACTTATCAGTGAGCACTTTCAATCAACATTTGCTGAGTATTGCTCATCTTTTTATGGAAGACAAATGACGATCTTTTACTTCTGAACAAAATTATGATACCAATTAATTTATAATAACTAAAATCTGGATTACAGGTCTCCTTCTGGCTGGAAGAGGTTGGGTTAGCTTAAGTGACTGCAGAGGAGGCAAGAATTGACTCCTCTTGTTAATGGCTGTGGGATAAACCCCAGTCTCTTAACCTAAGAAATATACCCCAGAAGTTAAGCCCAACATACAACGTATTAAAGAGGCAATAATTTAGTCCAAGAGTTACAGTGACAAATATGGGTGATTTATCTAGATGAAAAATCAATTCCAGATAAATAACCCACCAGAAAATCAACAAGAAGAAAGATTGGCAGAATTCCATAATACATCTTTGAGTTGGTAATTGGGTTTCAGAATTCTCTGTATTATGTAGTTTATAACAGGGAGTTGGTATAATATGACATACTGAATAGATGGTTAAGGAAACTTAAGTGACATAGACAGTCTTTTACTAACAGCAGGCCAGAGACACAAGGATGAAGAAAGCAAAAAAAGGAAGAGGTTCACAGAGTACTAGGAAGGATGGATGCCGGGTATAATAGACTGAATGTTTATGTTCCTACAAAATTCATACGTCAAAGTCTTAACCCTGAAGGTGATGCTAGTAGGAGGTGGGCCCGTTGGTGAGTGATAGGTCATAAGAGCAGAGCCTTTTTGAACAGGATTTTAGAGTCCTTATGAAAGACACCCATAGAGCTGCCTTGCTCCGGTCACCATGAGAGGGCGCAACAAGAAGTTGCCATCTGCAACTCAGAAGAGAACCTTTCTTAGAATTAAACCATAATGGCACTCTGATCAGAGACCTCCAGCTTCCAGAACTATGAGAAATATACTCTTATTGTTTATATGCCACCCAGTCTATGGTAATTTGTTATAGCAACCTGACTGGACTAAGACATGAGAGAAACTATTAGCAAGCACATGGGGGAAGAAAAAATAATTAAAAATCGTTAAAGGAGTATGAGAAAATTGTCTCTATTATTACTGTCTTTTTTTACGTAGTTCTTTAACAAATACCAATTTATTCATTCAAATCATGTTTATTGAGCATGTATTATTGACTCTTCCCACCCTACTATTCTTACTGTTGGGGAGAAAAATAATTGGGAGATAATTCTTCTCTGGAAACATAGAGTCTTACTGACTTACATTCAAAGAAATCCATATGTGTGCTCAGTTGTTAATTGTTCACTTCCCTAGAGTAATTACTTATTTCAGTTTTCTTACGTGGTTGATTTAATGTCATGAAGTATTTGCTTGCCTACAGCTGCTTTAAAAAATACACAGAGTTGCACCAAATGAGGCCATGTCTCATGGCACTAATGTGACTTTGGTACTTGATTGTTTTCACCCAACTCATTGATTTTAAGTTGACAACAACGATATTTAAGATTACTTTCTGCAAATTGTGAAGGTTTATTTAGCTCAGCAATGAGCCAAACGTCTGAGGGTACATGTTGCTTATTTCTCAGGTTAGGTTCTTTATTCCTTTCTTTCTCAGTTTCTTTCTTCCTTCCTTCCTTTTCTTCTGTTCTCATTTTTATTTTTTAAAGGCTTATTCCATTCAGTCGGTTAGTAAAATCAATGTGGGTCTGTAATGATGAAAGGAATCACACAAATGGCTTAAGTTAATAACCAGATGTAGTCCATTGATTCGTAGACATAGTTCCTTTAGAAAATGACAAATATGTTTCCAATTTGGAGTGGATTTTTACATAAAGTGCTAGATTTCAAAGATCAGTATCATTAGAAAGATTTTTTAAATTTTTCTTCTGAAATTAGATTATTATGTTAAACTTTGTATATACAGTATTCTGCTAAATTTCTTTCTCTCTCTGTCCCTCTGTCTCACACACACATACATGCACGTGCATGCACACACACACATATGTGTGCACCCATACACACAAACATACAAACCGATATACAGAAGGCCTTCAGGAAATTCTGTTTCTTTAAGTATAGAAAAACTAAATGATTTATGAACTTACTGTTTGAAGACTGTATTTTTCCTTTGGGCAGCTATGATGATGGAAAACATTTTCAAGATTTTTTTTAGGATAAAGTCTAAGATTGTTGACAAAATGTGGGAGATTTTAAAGTCATTCTCAGAAGTATCAGGCTCAACTTTTTTTATATAAAAATTCTGTATGAATAAATTCATTTGACTATTTGAAAGAGCATTTTCTCTAAATATTGTATGCTGTTCTAGAGAAATAGAAACATTCTTTTGCCCTATTTGATCTTTTGGAGAATATTCTCTATGGCCCAATTGATTTCTCAAGATCTTTTCTTTTTTAGAAGAATATGTCAGCTCTCAAGTGTCCAGTAGTTCTTTTTATCTGATGTGGCCTGTTTAAAAGCCGCAAGCATGTCTGGGTTATCAGATCTCCTTTAAAATGCTGCCATTCATCTGTTCAATTTAATGCTTGCTCAGGAGGAAGTTGCTGTATCGACTAAGGGCTGTGCCACACTGCAGCTTGGAAAATGAGAGAAGAAAGAAAGGCAGGTCCAACCTAAGTATACCGTTAACTCTGCCTAAGACTGTGATACATCAATAAAGCACTAGACATGATCGTGTTTTATACAGTTAGTCAACCACAGAAAAGAATAATCAGAGATATTTATTCAGAAAGAAACGTTGTTTAGTCTTTTAAGCATCTGCTATTCCTTTCTTTCTTGAAAATGTTGTGTAGTGATTAGTTTTCATCTGAACAGGCATTTTCTCCTTCTTAAAAATTAAAACATGCCCTATTTGAAGAGCAGAAATCAAGAAGAAGGATACAGCCTTTGTCTGTACAATGCTGAAAGGGTGCTTATTAAACAGAATATAAATAGACTAAGGCCATTCTTACTGGCACACAATATTTTTGCCTTTTATATATAGAGAGACTGAGCAGGAGTGAAAATATGGTCCCTTTGCAATGTTCTATTGAACGAACCTACTTTGTACTCATTAATACTCTGTTGGGTCTCAGGGAAGTAAAGCTTGATTTTAATTTACAGTCAGCTTAGTAATCTACTACTCGTGTTCTGTTTGTTTTAGAAAGTTATTCAACTTCCTTAAAAGGAGACTTACCCAAATTAAGATTTGTTTTAAAAAAAGGAAAGAAAATATAAACAAAGGAAGGAAACAAAAAAGGAAGGAAAACAGAAAAAGAAAGGAAGGAAGAAAGGAGCCTAAAGTGTAATAAAGTAGTAAGTACTAGTGAAAAGATCATAGAAGCATCCTCCCAAGTCTGAGTGATTGATTGCTTTACTGCTTTGGGGAAGACAATCTGTGATAAGTCATTTCTTTTTGGCCACATTCTATTACAGTAGAACCTGAAGGAACGATACTGACGTCAACAGATTGTTATACAGAAATATACGTGTGTGTGTGTGTGTGTATGTATATATATACACACACATATATGTATACATATATACACACATACATACACATATATATATTTCTTTTAACAATATATACGCACACACACATATATATAAAGTATAAATTGATATGCAGCAATTTTCAACTACTGTTTCCAGAAATACAAGACTACCGTGAGCTGAGGTGAGTTGTTTTCTTACAAAAATAGCCTAAGCTAAGGATATTTTTATAATTCTCAGAAATAATCAATGGATGTTTTCCATTTTAAGCTTTTAAGTCATCTTTTAACACAATTAACAGTTACTACCTCTACACAAATAAATTTTTAAAAACTAACAATACTTTGACAGTCTTAGAACATAACTGCAACCCCTCATTTCCTGTTTCAAATGACAGAAATTATGGAAACTATATAGAAAACTGTTGAACACACATTTGATTTTGTATCAGTGGTGCAGGGTACTCCCACCTGCTTCAGACACAGACACATATCCTTACACACATTTTTTTTGAGATGCAGTCTTGCTCTGTCTCCATTCTGGAGTGCTCTGGAGTGGAGTGGAGTGCAGTGGTGCGATCACGGCTCACTGAAACCTCCACCTCCCAGGTTCAAATGATTCTCCTGCCTCAGCCTGCCGAGTAGCTGGGACTACAGGTGCACGCCACCATGCACAGCTAATTTTTTTGTATTTTTAGTAGAGACAGGGTTTCACCATGTTGGCCAGGATGGTCTTGATCTCTTGACCTCGTGATCCGCCTGCCTTGGCCTCCCAAAGTACTGGGATTACAGGCATGAACTACCGCACCCAGCCCCTGTGAACACATTTTAACATAAAGTCAAACGTATAACAAAACACCCCGGTTCAGGAAACAAAGAATAAATTCAAAATCATAAAATTCAAGAAGACCTGGGGTCTAAAGAGTCATAAAGGAAACAGATGCAGATACAAGTTTATGTTTAAAACCTGGAGTATGCAGATGAAAGTCTGTGAGGAAGAGCCTGGTCTCTAGTACTTGGAAATGAAACTAAGCTCCTCAAATAGCAGGGAGTCACTAAAGGCAAGAAAAATCCTCCTCAGATCATTTTAGGGAAACAGCAAACATATTTGTGATCAGTCCCTCTGTATTAGTCCATTGTCATGCTGCTATGAAGACATACTTGTGACTGGGTAATTTAGAAAGGAAAGAGATTTAATTGACTCACAGTTTAGCATGGCTGGGGAGGCCTCAGGAAACTTACAACTATGGCAGAAGGCACCTCTTCAGAGGGTGGTGGGAGAGAGAATGATGGCCTGTAGGGGAAATGTTGGATGCTTATAAAACCATCAGATCTCATGAGAACTCATTCACTATCATGAGAACAGCACTAGGGAAATCACTCCCATGATTCAATTACCTCCCACCAGGTCCCTCCAATGACACATGGCGATTACAATTCAAGATAAGATTAGGGTTGGGACACAACCAAACCACATCATTCTGCCCCTGGCATCTCCAAAATCTCGTGTTCTCAAATTTCAAAACTAATCATGCCTTCTCAACAGTCATCGAAAGTCTTAACTCAGTTCAGCATTAACCCAGAAGTACACAGTCCAAAGTCTCATCTGACACAAGCCAAGTCCCTTTTGCCTACAAGCCTGTAAAATCAAAAGCAAGTTAGTTACTTCCTAGATAAATGGGGGTACATGCATTGGATAAATACAGCCATTTCAAATGAGACAAATTTCCCAAATGAAGGGGCTGCAGGCCCCATGCAAGTCTGAAATCCAGTGGGGCAGTCAAATCTTAAAGCTCCAAAATGATCTCTCTTGATTCCGTATCTCACATCCAGGTCATGCTGATGCAACAGTTAGGTTCCTGTGGTCTTGGGCATCTCTGCCTCTGTGGCTCTGCAAGGTTGGTGGCTGCTTTCATAGACTGACATTGAGCATCTGAGATTTTTCCAGGCACACGGTGCAAGCTGTTGGTGGATCTACCATTTTGGGGTCTGGAGAATAGTGACACTCTTCTCACAGCTCCACTAGGAAGTGCCCCAGAGGGGACTCTGTGTGGGGGCACCAATCCCACATTTCTCTTCTTCACTTTTCTAGCAGTGGTTCTCCATGAAGTCCCCACCCCTGCAGCAAATTTCTGTCTGAACCTCCAGGCATTTCTGTGCATCCTCTGAAATGTAGGTGGAGGTTCCCAAACCTGAGTTCTTGACTTCTGTCTACCCATAGCCTCAACACCACATGGAAGCCACCAAGGCTTGGAGCTGGCATCCTCTGAAACAGTCGCCCAAGCTGTACATTGACTTCTTTTAGCTACAGCTAGCACTGAAGCAGATGGGATACAGGGCATCATGCCCCAAGGCTGCACAGAGCAGGGGATCCTGGCCTAGTCCGTGAAACCGCAGGCCTCTGGGCCTGTGATGTGAGGGGCTGCAGTGAAGGTCTCTGAAATGTCCTGGAGATGTTCTCCCCATTATCTTGGTGAATAACATTGGGCTTCTCATTACTTACGCAAATTTCTGTAACTGGCTTGAATTTCTCCCCAGAAAATGAGATTTTTCTTTTCTATCACATCGTCAGGCTGCAAATTTTCCAGACTTTTATATGCTTTGCTTCCTCTTGAACATTTTGCCACTTAGAAATTTCTTCCACCAGATACCATATATCATCTTTCTCAAGTTCACAGTTCCACAGATCTCTAGGACAGTTGCAATATGCCATTAGTCTCTTTGCTGAAACATAACAAGAATCACTTCTATTCCAGTTCCCAAGTTCCTCATCTCCATCTGAGACCATCTCAGCCTGGAATTCATTGTCCATATTATTCGAAGCAGTTTGTTCAGAGCCCTTCAACAAGTCCCTAGGAAGTTTGAGACTTTCCCCACATCTTCTGTCTTTGGAGCCCTTCAAGTCGCTAGGAAGTTCCAAACTTTTGCATTTTTCTGTCATCTTCTGATTCCTCCAAATTGTTCCAACTTCTGCCTGAAACTCAGTTCCCAAGTCAATTTACAGGACTTTTGGTTATCTTTACAGCATCATGGGCACCTCACTCCTGGTACCACTTTACTGTATTAGTCCATTCTCATGCTGTTATGAAGAAATATTTGAGACTAGGTAATTTATTTTAAAAGAAGTTTAATTGACGCACAGTTTTGCAGGTGTAGGGAGTCCCCAGGAAAGTTACAATCATGGCAGAAGGCAACTCTTCACAGGGTGGCAAGAGAGAGAATGAGTGCCAGCAGGGGAAATGTCATATGCTTATAAAACCATCAGATCTCATAAGAACTCATTCACTATCATGAGAACAGCATGAGAGAAATCAACCCCATTATTCAGTAACTCCCACTGAGTCTTTCCTAGAAACTAGGGATTACAATTCAAGATGAGATTTGGGTGGGAACACAAGTCAAACCATATCGTCTCCAAGTATAGAAATTAGGAAAAAAGATGTTTGCAATAATTAGGAAATACATCATTCATTGTCCATGGGTGTGAGGCCTGAATTGATGATATCCCAGTAATCAGCAACTGTAATGCATATAGAGTTTATTTGTGCTTATACTGCAACTTACGGACTCAGCTTTACTTTTTCTACATATTTGGTCAATTATGCCATCACAATTGATTAAATGGACTCTTTTGTAAACAGAATAGAAGCACCTATTTTCTTATTTATACTGGAATCTTTTCCTGAGTTTATGGCTCCCTTGTAGTTATTTACTTACCTAATTTTATTACTTAAGCATGTTGTGCTGATCCCAGTAACTTTGTAGTGCATTCTAATACATGCTAATGACTTCTCAATTTATTTTTCAAAACTCTCTTGACTATTGAATATTTATTTTTTTGTATCTAACTTTAGGTCATTTTATCCTATGAACTCAAATTCTTACTGGAATTTTAGTTAAATTATATATTTATTTGTTTAAAAAAATTGGCATTTTCATTACTCAAACTCTTCCCATCCAAGAATACGGGAATACGCTTCTATGTATTCAGGACACCCTATAGGTCTTTTATCTTTTGAAACATTTCCCAGTGTCTATATTTTTGTGAATGGTATACTTTCCCATTTCCAATTCCAAGTGTTTTAAGTTGGTAGGGAGATAAGTTATTGATTTTGTCTGCCTTTTATGAAAGCATACATTTCATTATTCATTATTAATAGTTTCATTATTAATTTACTAGAGTCTCTTCAATGTTGTAGATATTTACTAGAATTTCTTCGATGTTGCAAGTATGTAATTACATGATAGCATGAGACAATTTTGTTCCTTTTTGTATTACAAAATTTTGAAAAGTATTTTATTTTTCTCTATATTTCCTTTAACCTCAAAAGTGTACTATAGTTAAGTTGACAGCAGACAAAAAGATTCTTTCTTTAGGAATTTTTAAAAATAAATTTTGACGTTTACCATTTAGAATAAATGCTGCTATTGGTTTTAACAAATTATGGTGTAAAGCTGATTTAAAGCTTTCTTTTATTCATAGTTTTTTTGAAAGTGGCTTCTATATTTTATTAAATGTCTTTTAGCATCAATGAATATAATCATTTGTTTTTCTACTTTATTTACATATTATATTCATAAGTATGTTGGTATAAAAATCAGCTTCATATTACTGAAAAATCTCTCTACTTGGCCAAGTAAATAATTTTGAGAATGATTGTTAGATTCTTCTTGTCAATATTTTGCTTTAAATTTAAATTTTTTATTTTTTAAGTTGTATTTTATTTCTAATTGACATGTAATTATACATATTTATTGATTACTGTGTGATGTTTGGATATGTGTATACATTCTTGAAATGATTAAATGAAAACATTTAGCTTATCCATCATTTCAATCATTTATTATATCATTGTGATAACATTTGAAATCCTCTCTTCTAGATATTTTGAAATATACAATACAATAAGTGTTCATAAATAAGATTGGTCAATATGTGACTTTTATGATAGCCTCTCATAAATAGAATTCTGTTTTTTCTAACTGATAGTAGTCATGCTAAATAGAACTTGAAGCACTTGCTTATAATTTGGATATTTGTGGCAGAGATTTTTGGTCATTGAACTTAAAGGAACAGTAGCATTTATTTGAGATTGCAAAAGAAAAACTGGACAAGGAGGGTGTTTGAGGAGGAAAGTAAAAGCCTTGGCATACAAATTGTTTAGTTCGAAATACCCATTCTACATTCAAGTTGGTTGTCTCAGGGTTTCTCATGGGGTCTTCACTGAGATTTGGAATCGACATTTGTGTGTGTGTGAGAATGTGTATTGCAACTGACAGTTGAATTTACAATCTGAATTTCAGGGCAACCATCAGGGGTGGAGATAGAAATGTAAGAGTCACAACTTCATAGATGACATTTAAAGTCAAGGAACTTGAACTTTCAATTAGGCCGTGGATGTAAATACAAAAGAGGTTGAAGAATTGAGCTCTGATGTGCTTTAACATTCTGATTTAGGCAAGAATTTGACCAAAACAAATAGTAGCAGAGCATGCGATGGGAAAACCAAGGCAGTATGGTTACCTTCACTTACTATAGTTACAATGATAGCATGAAATATAAAACTCTGTATGTTTCCGATGTATGTCACACACATACATGTATACACATATTTTTTATTAAGCTGTGTTATATACTTATTTAAATTCTTGGTAATTTAAGAAATAAATGTTACATACAGCCATCTTCAGAGATCATAAAATACATAAATATAATTCCATAGATTAATTGCTCAAATTTAACAATATATAAACTGACATAAAAACAACATGCATTCATTGACAATGAGCTACATATTTTCATTGTGTTGCATTTCATTTGAATCTGCATAGCCCCTAAAAAAATGCATCAGTAGATATCAATGAGAACATTCTTTGTATTTGGATTTGCACAATAACCCTTTGTATGGACTGTGTATTCTAAGAGGTTGAACCATTTCTAGCCCCCACTCAATAAATGTCAGTAGCATCTTCCAGTTACTCTAACAATCTCATAGGTCCCCACCCCTTGTTAAATACCCCATTTGTGACTGTACTGATCTTAAATCGATAATATTTGAAGCTTATACTAATATTTTAGTACCAGTAATATTTTAGTAGTGAATATATTTATTAAATGTCATTAATAAAGCATACAAAATTAATAAGTATAAAATTGTGCTCAACCTGTGCATGTGTGAATATATAACAAAATTGCAATGACACAATAAAATAATTTAAAATTATTGTAGATATCTTGGAAGAAAATTTATGTGATAATACATTCAAAATTAAATGGCATTGCATTATTGAAAGAATATACAATTTGAATACTTAACAACTTGAAAGTCCAATAATGACAAATATTATTTTAACTAGTATTTATACAGTGTGTTGATATTCAATCGACATACTGATATTATTATCAATATTAATATCAATTGGTAATATTTTTTGTCTGTTTAAAGATACATTGGTAAGTTCTTACATCCTGGTTTCCCTTCCCACCCAATATGCCCCTGCTGAATCTCTGCAATTTCAGAAATTTGTACACAACCCTTCAAATTAAAAATTAATTCCTGGTCGGCCGGGTGCGGTGGCTCACGCCTGTAATCCCAGCACTTTGGGAGGTCGAGGCAGGCGGACCACGAGGTCAGGAGATCGAGACCATCCTGGCTAACATGGTGAAACCCCATTTCTACTACAAATACAAAAAATTTTGTATTTGTAGCCGGGCGTGGTGGTGGGCGCCTGTAGTCCCAACTACTCGGGAGGCTGAGGCAGAAGAATGGCGTGAACCTGGGAGAGTTTGTATTTGGATTTGCACAATAACCCTTTGTATGGACTATGTATTCTAAGAGGTTGACCATTCGTAGCCACTACTCAATAAATGTCAGTAGCATCTTCCAGTTACTCTAACAACCATATAGGTCCCCACCCCTTGTTAAATACCCCATTTATGACTGTACTTTGGTAGTGAGCCAAGATCACGCCGCTGCACTGTAGCCTGGGCGACAGAGCAAGACTCCATCTCAAAAAAAAAAAAAAAAAAAATTAATTCCTGGTCCATCAGGGCATCTTCAGGACTCTGCCCTAACTTTAATTCTGATTAGTCGCATTATACCAGTTGTTAAATAACTTTTCCGTATACCTTATTCATTCTAGTAAGGATGAAAAGAACCTAATAACTTTATTTTTGAAGCATATACAATTGATTTGAACTAAACTAGGGAACCCTTGTGCTTTCATGTCTTTTTTATTGCTGCTACCAGGAATCTTCTTGTTCTCTAAATTCATTGTTTCCCATGGTCTTCATAATCTTGACAGATGCTAAAATGTCATGTGATAAAATATAGCACCAATTTTGTTTAAAAACAAATAGAGAAACTAAAATCTTCCAATGTTGGACACTATATAATATTTTCTGAAAACCAGAGGCAAATTTTTCATAAAAACTAACGTTAAAATGTTTAACATGATTTCATGATTTCAAGTCATTTTAACATGGTAGATGTAAGACTATAGCAAGGCTATAACACGTTAAATGAATATATATAAAACAGGAAAAGTAGCTATAACTGCATAAAATAATAAAAATGAAGCAATATTTGCACAACTAAACAATGAACAATGAGCAGCACTAATCAACTGACTTGACAAAATAGTTCTAGAATATTGTTTTATAATAACTTAGAATTACAAGTAGTAATAAGAAAAAATACCATGGGAATGTGGGTAAAACATATAAGCAGGCATTTTGTAGAAAAATACATTAAAATGTCAAATAGCATAAAATAAATAAATGTGCATGACTTTATGTTTTTATTCTATATGTGTATGATTAGAAGCAAAATATTTGGCTTTATTATTGTTAAAATCGATTGACCCTTGAACAATGTGGGGGTTGGAGGCACCAACCCCTATGCAGTCTACTAACAGCCTACTGTTGAGCCCAAACCTTACAGAAAATGTAATAGTTGATTAACACATATTTTGTATGTCATATGTTTTATATACTCTATTGTTACAATAAAATAAGTTAGAGAAAAAATATTATTAAGAAAATTATAAGGAAGAGAAAATATGGCCAGGTGTGGTGGCTCACGCCCATAATCCCATCACTTTAGGAGACTGAGGCAGGTGGATTGCCTGAGTTCAGGAGTTTGAGACCAGCCTGGGCAACATGGTGAAACCCAGTCTCTGCTAAAAATAAAAAAATTAGCGGGATGTTCCTGCAATCCCAGCTATTTGGGAGCCTGATGCAGAAGAATCGCTTGAACCTGGGAGGCAGAGGTTGCAGTGAGCCATGATTGTGCTACTGCACTCTAGCCTGGGCAACAGAGTGAGACTCTGTCTCAAAAACAAAAAGGAGGAGGAGGAGAAGGAGGAGGAAGAAGAGGAGGAGGAGGAAAAGAAGAAGGAAGGAGGAGGAGGAGGAGGAGGAGGAAGGAAGAAGAAGGAGGAAAAAATGTACTATTTGTTAAGTGGAAGTAGGTCATCATAAAGATCTTCATCCTCATGATCTTCAGGTTGAGTAGGCTGAGGAGAGACGTAAAGGAGGGGTTGGTCTTGCTGTCTCAGGCATGGCAGAAGCAGAATAAAATCTGCATAAAAGTGAACCTGTGCTATTCAAACGTGTGGTGTTCAATGGCCAGTTTTATCTTATCATACAGGATATATATTTTAAGACTTGCTTTCATCATCCAGTACTACGTTTTTAAATGTTACTTATGTTGGACATATGAATACATTTAACTCTCACATAGTATTTTATGAGCAAACTATTGTACATTCTTTATTTCAATAATGGCAGAATCCAGGGTGACTATATATTACTCCATTTTCATGCTCATGCTGCTGATAAAAACTTACCTGAGACTGCGCAATTTACAAAAGAAAGAGGTTTATTAGAATTACAGTTCCACGTGGCTGGGAAGGCCTCACAATTAGGGCAGTAGGTGAAAAGCATGTCTCACATGGTGACAGACAAGAGTAAGAGGGAATTTGAGCAGGGCAAGTCTCCCTTATAAAACCATCAGATCTCCCGAGACTAACTATCATGAGAACAGAACAGGAAAGAACTGTTCCCATGATTCAATTACCTCCCACCGGGTCCCCCACATAACATATGGGAATTTCAGATGAGATTTGAATTGGCACACAGCCAAACCATATCACTATTCTTTATTTATTACAATCAGTGCTGTCATAAACATCCTTAGTAACATTTGCACATATTCTGTTAACCTTAAAGTTGAATTGGTGTGTCATTGTGTATTATTCTCAGCTCTACTGGTAAATGTCAAATTGTTCTCCAAATTGACTGACAATTTCCATTCCCAACACCAATATCTAAGAGTTCTAGTTTCCCTGACACACAGTATTCAGTGTTTTCAGACCTCCCTTTGACAACTATAAAATAGTTTCATGGTTTTAACTTGCATATTCCCTATTACTGCTTAGATTGATACTTTTATTATTTTTACTATTCTGTTTTCTTTTCCATAATAATATATGGTCATTCTTTATATATTCTCCATAGTTTTGTGTGTTCATTGTTTGTTTTAAAAATATATTTTCCCAGTTTTTGGCATACCTTTTAATTTTATTACATCTTCCTGTGCCATTTAAAAATGACAGAGTTGTATTTATTAATCTCACATAGTTTGTGCTTTTGCCTTGCTTAAGAAATTAATCTAAGGCCGGGCGCGGTGGCTCACGCCTGTAATCCCAGCACTTTGGGAGGCCGAGACGGGCGGATCACGTGGTCAGGAGATGGAGACCATCCTGGCTAACACGGTGAAACCCCGTCTGTACTAAAAATACAAAAAATTAGCCGGGCGCGGTGGCGGCGCCTGTAGTCCCAGCTACTTGGGAGGCTGAGACAGGAGAATGGCGTGAGCCTGGGAGGCGGAGCTTGCAGTGAGCGGAGATTGCGCCACTGCACTCCAACCTGGGCGACTGAGCGAGACTCCATCTCAAAAAAAAAAAAAAAAAAAAAAAAATTAGTCTATACCCAGAATACATTTTCATCAACATCTAGATGTGTTAAGGTATTTTTTATATTTAGATTTCAAGTTTATGTTTATGTTGCATCATGTGAAACATGAATCTAGATGAATCCTCCTTCATATGGGCAACATGTGTACAGGTACCAGTTACACCTGAGCTATTTCTGTGTTGTTCATTCCAATTTATTGATCTATTTGTGTAATTTGACACAAATACCAAATTGACCAAATTACTCACATTTTATGATAACCCTCAATAAACCTGCAATATTATGAGATAAAACTAGTCACACATTTTACTTCAAAATTGTCAGCTGCTTTTGGCCTTTGATCTTTATATGTGTTTATCGACCTCACATATTTCATGAAATATTATTTGTTTAATGGTATTTTTATTGGAATTTCACTAAATTTGTGAATTAATTTGGGAAGAATTTTCATGTTTACCATAGTAACGTCATCCGTAAACATGTTCTAACATCCATCACTTATTCAAGTATATTTTATTTTTTAATAGGTTTTTTTTTCAGAAAGATATTTTAAAATATGATATATTCCTACATATCTTGTGATTTTGTGCTACTGTGAGAATATATGAGTCAGGATTCTTCAGAGAAACAGAACCAATAGGCAATGGGAGAGAGAAAAAGAAGAGACAGAGAAAAAGAGAGAGAGAGAGAGAGAGAGAGAGATTTACAATAAGAAATTTCCTCATGCAATTATGGAAGCTAGGAATTTTAAAATTTACGGTGTGGGCTGACAGCCTGGAGAACCAGGAGAGCTGACGGTGCAGTTGACGTCTGAAAAATTGTTCTCTTACTAAGAAAAGCTGGTTTCTGTTCTATTCAAGTCTTTAACTGATTGGATGAAGCCCACCCACATTATGGGGAGCAATCTGCTTTAATCGAGGTTCACTGATTTAAATACTAAACTCATCCAAAACACTTTCCAAGCTGACACTTAAAATTAACCATTACAGTGAATAGTATAATATTTAATATATCAATACATTTTAAATGTGTTATATTTTACATATTTAAATGTGTTTAATATATTTGAAATTTTAAAATACAATATTTTAATTAAAATCAAAATTAAATTTTTAAAAAATGCTTTACTTGTTTTATATGGAAATTGCTAATACACTGAGAAATATATAACCTGTAATATATAATTAGATTGGTGGAAAAGTAATTGCGGCGTTGCCATGACTTAATGGTAAAAACTGCGATTACTTTTGCACCAACTTTATAGCAAACTTGCTGAATTTTCTAAATATTTCCAGTGGTTTGCAGACTCTCCTATACCTTTTCTATGAAGACAAGCCTATTGCATGAAAAGAAGAACACTGTTTTCTTTTTTTCTTCATGTTTTCTTATAGGAAATTGGATAGTACTTCCATACAATGTTGAATCAAAGATATAATAATGAGAATTATTCTCTTGTTCCTGACTTTTTATACAGTTGGCCCTATCCATGGGTTCTTCATTCATAGATTCAACCAACTGCACATCAAAAATAGTTGAAAAAATAATGGTCGCATGTGTAGTGAACACGTACAGACCTTTTCTTGGCATGATTCCCTAAACAATACAGTATAGTAAGTATTTACATGGTGTTTATATTGTTTTGGTATTATAAGTAATCTAGAAATAATTTACAGTGTACAAGAGGATGTGCGTAGGTTATATGCAGATAATATACCACTTTATATAAGGGACTTGAGCGTCTATGGATTTTGTATTCATAGGGGATCCTGAAATTAATTCCCCATAGGTGCTCAGAGATGACTATATATGAATATTTTACTATGAGATTTAATGTTTACAGTATAAGTTACATTCTGGTATATATTTGTAGGTATACATGCACAATATTTATGTGTATATATACAGAAATCACAAATCCAAATTTAAAATGTGGTAAGTATACTACAGAAATAATTGATTTTCTCAGCCATTTAAGATTGTTACTGATTTTATGTCCTATTATCTCTGAACACTATTATGTCTCTAAATGCTCCTACATAATCACAACTGGCAAAATCAAGAAATTAATATTGATACCTTACCACCATTGATCTCAGACTATATTCAAGCTTTGACAAGTGTTCAAATAATACAATTTATAGTAAAATGATCAAATTATGAATCATGCCTTGAGCAGTCTGAAACAGTTTCTCCCACAGATTTTGTAAAACATACTTTAATTTTGGGGTTGTCTGATGTTTCCACATAATTAGATTCAAGTTATGTATCTTCAGCAGGAATTTAAGTGATGTCCTATTTTTCTGTTTTCTATGAAGTTATATACTGTCTCCCAACGCCCCCCACCCCACCATTGCTGATAACATTCAGTGTGATCACTTGATTAAGCCTGTATCGTCTACACTTCTTTCTGACTAGGCTTCAACATCCACATAAGCTTCAGCCCTCATTCTGAAAACCCATATGGAGACCTCCAGCCATATACACCACTCTGCACTCTGGGTTCTAATATTTTATCCAGCTCCCCCAATATGTCCCCACGTCATCCTGCTTAGGCTCCCAAATGGAACACTTGGCCATATGTCTGAGGTTAGTATCTTCCTCAACCTGCAAGGTTTCAGCAGTACATGGAGAGCTTCCCCACACTTTTGGAGCCCTTTTTGTCCTGTTTTGGTACTGACATCCCATGGCTAATGCCAGGCATCACTTGATGCCCTCTTCATCTCACTCAGGCTGTGACACCTGCTGTGGATGCCCTCTTTAACATGCTCTGCTTCTGACATCTCATGCGAAGACGCTCTTTCCATGCTTTGCTTCAACTAAGTACTGTAGAACTGAATTGTTCAGGAAAAAAAAGGAATAAAATAAGAAGTGGATTGCACTTCTTTAAAATATGAGAGTCTTTTTTTTGTAGTTGATATTTAATTAGTTTACATGGATTGAAATTACATATATATTTGGAATTCTATCTTTTTTTTAATTACTATGATTTTTCAGGTTAATATGTTTAACCTGTATTTCCTTCTTAATATTGTCCTAATCAACTTTTCCAGATTCTTTCTGTGTGTTTGAAACATTACATATACTATATATAATATATACATCATATAAAAATAGTATATTTTACATATACTATTTTTATTATTATAGTAAAGAAAAATCGAGACAAAATAAATAAGTCTTGAGATTGAAGTTTAATGAATTTGATTTTAAGAAACCACCATGTAACCAAAACTCCTATCAAGATACAGAAAAAACTGCAATCACTCCAAAGAGTTTCCTTTTGCCCTCTTTCAATCAATCCCCATCATCCATAACCATTGATAACATTATTTTGTCTTCCCTTGAACTTTATTTAAATTGTAATCACATAATGTAGATTGTTTGAGGGGGGTGAGAAGGAAAACTGAAGCTGACTTCTTTTCCTGGGACAGTTTGCTGATCATGACTGTCATCAGTAATACATTTACAAGTTGGCTGATATAAGTTAGTTTTGGCTCTGGTGACTCAGCGGGGTGACTGTTCTGCAAATGTCCATTATCCTTATTCTGGAGCTACTGGGGTAGAAGCTATGTGCTTCTTACATCAAGAGCATAAAAAGGCAAAAGAGAAATTTATGTTTAAATTTAACTTCCACTGTAATAGTATTAGCAGGTGGGCCTATTTGGAGATGATTAAGCAACAAGGATTCTGTCCTCATGGATGGGTTTAATATCTTTCAAAAAGGGCTTTTGGGAGAAGATTGTCTCTTGCCCTTCCACCTTCACCCTTGAGATGATATCACAAGAAGGCCACCAAAAGATGCCTCCTCTTCAGTCTTAAATTCAGCAGCCTCCAAAACTGTGAGAAACACATTTCTATTCATTATATATTACCATGTCTCAGGTACTTTCTTATAGCAGCATGAAATGAACTACGACAATTGAGGATTCAGATTTAAAGAGTGGGAAATGTATATCATCCATACTAGGAAAAACTGCAGTCACATAGCAAAAGATAAGCAGCAGACAAAAAAAAAACCTGGAATTCTTAATGAAATTTACTTGAGTCTTCTCTCACAGTCACAGTTCCCTCCCACATACAAACTATAATCATCCTTATCCCAGCACCTTCAAAGTTTAGTTCAGTCATTATATCAAGCTCTTGATACAGAAATATATGAAATAAAGACAACTCATCTGCTTCAATTCCTCACATGCAGTAGGGCAACAACAAGAAAATAACTGCAATAAATATCCTGTATGAAAAGAGAAGAAAACGAACACATACAATAGTCACTGTTCCATAGTACTTATAAAATCTTTCTGTAAAACATATTTCTCAGTTCTCTTGCTCCAGGGGTTCTCACCTAGTGGTGATTTTGCTCCCCAGGGGGCTTTTGGCAAAGGATGGTGTATTAGCGCACTCTCACATTGCTATAAAGAACTACCTGAGGCTGGGTAAATAAAGAAACGAGGTTTAATTAACTCACAGTTCCACAGGCTGTACAGGAAGCACTGTTGAGGAGACCTCAGGAAACTTATAATCATGATGGAAGGTGAAGAGGAAAGAATCACCTCTTACATAGCTAGAGCAGGAGGAAGTGCAGGGGAGGTGACACACACTTTTAAACAACCATATCTCATTAGAACTCACTATCATGAGAACAACAAAGGGAGGGGAAGTGTGCTCCATGAGCCAATCACCTTCAACCAAGACCCTCCTGCAACATTGGAGATTATAGGTCAACATAAGATTTGATTGGGGACACAAATCCAAACCATATTGTGTCACTCTGGCTCCTCTCAAATTTTATGTTATTTTCACATTGTAAAATACAATCAACCCCTTTCAACAGTCCCCCAATGTCTTAACTCATTTCAGCATTAACTGAAAAGTCTGCAGCCCCAAAATCTTATCTGAGACAAAACAAGTACTTTCTGCCTATGAGCCTGAAAAAATTAAAAAAAAAAAACTTACTTTCAAGATACAATGGGAGTACAAGCATTGGCTATTGGAATACAAACTATCTCCCATTCCAAGAGGGAGAAATCAGCCAGACAAGAGGGCTACAAACCCCATGCAACTCGAAACCCAGCAGGGCACTCATTAAATCTTAAAGCTCCAAAATAATCTCCTTTGACTACATGTCTCACATCCAGGCAACACTGATGCAATGGGTGGGCTCCCACAGCCGTGGGCAACTCCACCCCTGTGGCTCTGCAGGGTGCAGCCCCCTTGAGTGCTTTCACCATCTGGCATTGAATGCCTGTGTCTTTTCCAGGTGCATGGTGCAAGCTGTGGTGGATCTACCCTTTTGGGTAATCCATTATAAACTGAAATTATCATAAGTAAAAAAATGTGTGTGATATACATAACCTACTGAACATCATAGTTTAGCCTGGCCTACCTTAAACATGCTCAGAAAACTTACATAAGTTGGGCAAAATCATCTCACCCAAAGCCTATTTTATAACGAAGTGTTGAATATCTCATGCAATTTATTGAATACTGTTTTGAAAGTGAAACACAAAATTGTTATATGGGTATTTAAAATATAGTTTCTACTGAAAGATTATTGCTTTTGCCCCATGATAAAGTTGAAAAATTGTAAGTCGAATCATCATAATTTGGAGACTATCTTCCTCTGTCTCTGTGTATATACATATATAGAGACGATGCTCTGGTACCTTCATAGGAAAGGATTGGTATATTAAAAAGACCAAGAAGAACCCCTCATATTTTAAAAACTTGAGAATTTCAGATTATGAAATAATTATATCATGCAGACATCTATTTGTGTTAAAAGAGACTCTGGAAAAAGTTCAATGTGGATGTTATTATCTCCTAATAGGAATGGAGTCAATATTAGTCCATGGGCTGACTGTATCTCATCTGATGGAAAAGATAGTAGAGGATATCGATTAGAAGTAGAGCTTGAGGGAGTGACTTTTACAGTATAATGGATTAAGTTTAATGACAAGACTTACTACTAGTCAATACAAGGCTTAACCTTATAACCACATTAGTTAGGCATTATTGTCCAAAATAATTTGAAGTAGATTAAATGATTTATTGAATAAACATAAATGTCTGGAAGAAGATAAACATTAGTTTTCTGCTGATGCAGGATTGTTTTCAGGATCTTGAACACATTTCTGTGTTTTTAGCTTTCCTACAGCATAAGGTAAAATCAATTAATTAAACCATATATTAAAGTGTAACTAAATTTTAATTTTAGGGTGATATATGTCACAAACTATGTATTCATTTGCTAAGTATTATTTAAAAATTTGTCCCACAAAGAGTTTATGGCATTTTTTTTGAAAAGCCAGACATTTGATTAAAATATTTCAGCAAATTATTTTGAATATTGAGGTGCAAAAAGATGATGCCAAGTAAGGTTATTGTTCCTCTATAAACATATTAGGTGCAAACAATTCAAGTAAAGATTTTTAGGTTTAAAATGTCTCAAGTTTTTTTTAAAAACTTCATAAAGTTTATACTTTTCTCCAAACACTACCAAAGTTATTTAAAAATGGGAGACATGTAGATGAAAGCAGGAAACAGAACAAATGCATTAAAATATTAAATAAAATTATTGTACAGATATCATGAACTTCAAACTTATTTATACTAATATGTTATACCTTTCTAGCAAACAAAATTTACATTAATTCAGAATTCAGCTTTACATTAGCCTCAAGTTGGGCAAAAACATCTAATCCAAAGTCTATTTATAATAAAATGGTGAATATCTCATGTAATCTTTGAATACTATTTTGAAAGAGAAACACGAAATGGTTATATGGGTATTCAAAATGCAGTTTCTACCAAATACACACAACTTCAGCAGAGTTCAGCTTTCAGAGTTAAGCTTTCAAGATCAACTCTTTGCTTCCATTTACTTAAAAATTTTTAACTCTCCCCTGAGCTTTAGAGGAAGAATATTATTAGCCTATTTCTCACTTTTTCAAATTAAGGGAAATTGACTTCAAATTGTAGAATAGAGACCTGCACTCTAGAAAAAATTCCACGTTTTACTCTATTTCTCTGAAATCTCATTTTCTCTTCTAAAGAGTTTTGTGTATGTTAATTTTTATTAAATAAAATTTGAATGCAGAAAAATGCATAAAACTTAACAGTAAAATATATTAACTATTGACAAATGTGTATACTATTGTAAGCAATACCCAAATTATGGTATAAATTCCTTCACTGTAGAAATTTCCCACATGGCATTTTCTAGTTTTTTTTTTTTTTTACCTACTCCTGGCTTAGGCCACCTCTTTTATGATTTCTATCATAGATTGATTTAGTCGGTCTTTGAATGTCATCAAATGAGATCATACAGAATGTACTCTTTTGTGCCTGGTTAATTTCCTTCAACATAATGTTTTTGGTATTGAGCCATACTGTTGACAGAGCAATCATTTATTTATTTTGTTTTTACCTAGTTGTTTTCAGTTGTATGAATAAACCAACATTTTTCAACAGATATGCTGATGGACTTTTGAATTTTTTCCACTATAGTCTATAAAAAATAAAGATGTTATTAACATGCTTATACAATCATTTACAAACATAGAATTTAATTGTTTGGGAGTAAAATTGCTGGGTCATAAGGTAGGGGTAAGTTTTACTTTTAAAGGAATTGAAACACTTTTTTCAAATGGCTGGACTATTTAACATTTCTACAAGCAATATTTAAGAGACTCATTGCTTAACATCTGTGCTAACAGCTGATACTGTTAGACTTCTAAATTTTAGACATTCTACTAGGTGTGTAATGGTATCTTATTATGGTTTCAATTTGTAGTTTTGTGATAACTAATGATGCTTTTTAAATTTGTTTTGCTTTTATTGTTATTCTCTGCCATTTGTCTTCTTTGCAAATGTTTATTAGATTATTTCATCCACTTTTTACTGGATTTTTAAATATTTTTCTTATTGAATTATAATTCTTCATAGATTTTGAATATAAGTCTTCTTTTTAGATGTATATCTTGTGAATATCTTTTAGTCTGTAGCTTACCAATTCAGGTTTTCAATGAGGAGAAATTTTAAGTCTAGCAAAGTATAGTTTAGCAATTTTCCTTTGATGCCTATTGCATTCAGTCTGCTCTCTAAGAAAAATTTAAGACATCATGACGTTGAAGGGATCCTGCTGAATTTTATTCTAGAAAGGTGAAATATTTTACTTTTTCATTTAGTTCTACAATCTAGCTTATGTATATACAAATGTTCCTTGACTTACAATGGGGGTTACATCCTGATAAAGCCATTGCAAGTTGAAAAGCTGTAAGTTGAACCATTGTTAGTCAGAAACTATCTGCATACACATATGTAAAATGTTTATTCTATTTAATAGATATACACACAGATACTTGCATAGATACATATGCATAATTATTACATATATTTTTAATAGTTTTATTAGTATTTACTCAGAAGATTTTTCTTCTCATTAAATTTATTGAAGAATGACTTTATCGTAAGTTAGGTTCTACTTTTATACCCTATTTTATACTTTTATTTTTCATTTAGGTGTTGCCTATGTATATATTTTAAGTTAGTTTCTCAAATAATATTTTATAAATTTCAGTGTACAGATTTATCACATCTTTTTAAAGTTTTTCTAAGTATGTATTCCATATTTCCAGTTCTTCTCTTTTTAAAAATTTATTTATTGCCAGTGTATAGTAAATCATTTGATTTTTTGGGAATGTTTGCTTTTTGTTTGGACCTCACTAAATTCACTTACTAGTTCTACTTTTGTTTATGTGAATTTTGTCTAGTAATTCTCTTCCCACCATCTGTCAGTTATGAAGATCTATTGCATCACCTTCTAAACATGTTTCAACCAGCCTGGGCTTGTAGAGATGGGAAACCCCATATCTACAAAAACAGCACAAAAAAATTAGCTGGGCATGGTATGAGCCTGTACTCCCAGTTACTTGGGAGGCTGAGGTGGGAGGATCACCTGAGCCCAGGAGTTTAAGGCTGTGGTGAGCCATGATTGCACTACTGCACTCCATCCTCGGTGATAGAGTGAGACCCTGACTCAAAGAGTTAAATCAAATTAAATTAAAAGTAAAGAAAAAATGTTTCAAGTCAATCTATTTATTTCTAACTTCATGACCTTTGCAGCTTTCAATACCTCTAGTATCTCTCCCCATCCCCAGATTTATTGCAGTATAATTGACAAAAACTGTATTTAAGGTATTAAATGTGATGTTTTAATGTACATATACACTGTGAAGTGATTACCACAATCAAGCTAATTAGCATATTTGTCACCTCACAAAGTCATCAGTTGTGTGTTTGTACACGAAGTGAGAACACTTAATATATTTTCCCTTATCCAAGCTGAGTCATGCAATACTATATTAACTGTAGTAGCCATGTTCTGCCTTAGCTTTCCAGAACTTATTCATCCTAAGTAACTGAAACTTTGTTCCCTTTGATCAACAGCTCCCTGTTTTCCCTACCCCACAGCCTCTGGCAACACCATTCTACTCTCTGTTTCTGTGAGTTCAACTTTTTTAGATTCCCCATATTAGTGAGATCATGCAGTATTTGTATTTCTGCATCTGATTTCACTTAGCCTAATATGCTACAGGTTCTTACATAGAGATGCAAACGGCAGGATTTCCTTTCTTAAGTCTGAAAAATATTCCTGTCTCTCTCTGCGGGTGTGTGTGTGTGTGTGTGTGTGTGACATTTTCTTTATTCACTCATCTGTCAGTGCATTTTCATATCTTCGTTGTTGTGAATAATGCAGTAGTGAACATGGGATTGCAAGTATCTCATCAAGATAATGATTTCATTTTCTTTGAGTATATATCTAGAAGTTGAATTATATAATAGTTATATTTTTAATATCTTTAAGAATCTGCCTACTGTTTTCCATAATGGCTGTACCAATT
This sequence comes from Chlorocebus sabaeus, assembly GCF_047675955.1. NCBI lineage: Eukaryota > Metazoa > Chordata > Mammalia > Primates > Cercopithecidae > Chlorocebus > Chlorocebus sabaeus. Next base: position 83,947,319 of record NC_132905.1, read on the forward strand.
TCCATTCCCACCAACAGTTTCGCAGTTAAGGGCTGAAAGGCGGGGTGAGTGAGCAGGTCTTTCTGTGACTTTGGAAATTTTCAGCATCCTGACCTTGAGATACAAAATCTCGAGTTATAATATCTTGTGTACCCACATGTACATAAATACAAATATATAAATATTAAAAATGATTTCTTTATTTGGCTTTAAATATAGTACCTTCAATAAAATTATTTAAAATACACTGCATTAAAATGACTACTAAAAATATTGTGATGTCAAGAATTTACAGTAACAAAATACTCCCTACTATTGCTGGTATAATAAAAATTGGTCCCGGTACTCAGAAAAACAAAAGCCCACAAAATCTGGTAATGTAAAAGATGGTCTAGCCCTAAGTCTTAGCAATTCCAGATTAATCATAGAAAAATTCTTGTTTAATCCTCTGAGATACATATATAATACTCTATAAACCAGCATTGTTTGTGACAGCTCAGTGCCAGATATAATGTAGAATTTTATGAACTGAGAATCCACATAAATTATGGCATTTTCACATAATATAATATCAAACTGCTGTGAAAACTAACATAGTCTCCAAGTATGAAAATTAAAATTATGGTTTTCAGAAAAATAAAGTTGCCAAAGAATTTGCATAGAATTACGTTTGCAAAACTTAAATAAAACCACATTATATCATTTAAAAATATGTAAGTATGCATGAAATTAAAAATTATGAAATGCTTCAACTGGAAATAAGTAATCAGGAAGTTTCAACTATATTGTTTGTGTTTTATTTATTTTAAAGTTGAGTGGATATATAACAAAACTCTTATTGTATACTTGTATCTTCATATATATATATAAATATTTTAGAGACCACGATTTTGACAATACATGTTAAAGTTAATTTTAACTAAAAATAAATTACACCAGCAGAAAACATACATTTTATAGAAAGGCTATGATATGGTTTGGCTGTGTGTCCCCACCCAAATCTCATAATGTAGCTTCCATAATTCCCACGTGCAGTGGGAGGCAACCAGTGAGAGATAACTGAATCATGGGGGTGGGTCTTTCCCCTATTGTTTTCATAATTGTGAATAAGTCTTATGAGATCTGATGATTTGAAAAAGGGAGTTTCCCTGCATAAGCTCTCTCTCTTTGCCTGACACCATCCATGTAAGATGTGACTTGCTCCTCCTTGCCTTCCACCATGATTGTGACTCCTCCCCAGCCATGTGGAACTGTAAGTCCATTAAACCTATTTTTCCTCCCAGCCTCAGATATGTCTTTATCAGCAGCACAAAATCGGACTAATACAGTAAATTGGTACCAGTAGAGTGAGGCGTTGCTGAAAAGATATCTGAACATGTGGAAGTGACTTTGGAACTGGGTAATAGGCAGAGGTTGGAAGAGTTTGGAGGGTTCAGAAGAAGACAGGAAAATGTGAGAAAGTTTGAAACTTCCCAGAGACTTGTTGAATGGCTTTGACCAAAATGCTGATAATGATATAGACAAAGAAATCCAGGCTGAGGTGGTCTCAGATGGAGATGAGGAACTTGTTGGGAACTGGAGCAAAGGTGACTCTTGTTATGTTTCAGCAAAGAGACTGGCAGCATTTTGCCCTTCCCTAGAGATTTCTGGAACTTTGAACTTGAGGGAGATAATTTAGGGTATCTGGTAGAAGAAACTTCTAAGCAGCAAAGCATGCAAGATGTGACTTGGGTGGTGTTAAAGGCATTCAGTTTTAAAAGGGAAACGGATCAGAAAAGTTAGAAAATTCACAGCCTGACACTGCGATAGAAGAGAAAAATCCCATTTTCTGAGTAAAAATTCAAGCTGACTGCAGAACTTTGCATAAATAATGCAGAGCCAAATATTAACCTCCAAGACAATGGGGAAAATGTCTCCAGGGCATGTCAGAGGTCTTCACAGCAGCCCCTCCCATCACAGGCCTAGAGGCTTAGGAAGAAAAAAATAGTTTTGTGGGGTAGGCCCAGGGTCTCCATGCTGTGTGCAGTCTAGGGTCTTGGTGCTCTATGCCTCAGCTGCTCCAGCTGTTACTAAAAGGGTCCAAGGTACAGATTGAGCTGTGGCTTCAGAGGATGCAAGCCTCAAGCCTTGGTAGCTTCCACGTGGTGTTGAGCCTGTGGATACACAGATACAGAAGTCAAGAATTGAGGTTTGGGAACCTCCTGCTATATTTCAGAGGATGTATAGAAATGCCTGGATGTCCAGGCAGAAGTTCACTGCAGGGACAGGGCTCTCATGGAGAACCTTTGCTAAGGCAGTTCAGAAGGAAAATGTAGGATTGGAGCCCCCACACAGAGTCCCTACTGATGCACCATCTAGTGGAGCTGTGAAAAGAGGGCCACTGTCCTCCAAACCCCAGATTGGTAGATCCACTGACAGCTTGCACTGTGTGTGTGCCTGGAAAAGCCACAGACAATGTCAGCTGGTAAAAGCAGCTGGGAGGGAGGTTTAATCCTGCAAAGCCACAGGGGTGGAGCTACTCAGGACCATAGGAACTCACCTCTTGCATCAGCCTGACTTGGATGTGAGACATGGAGTCAAAGAAGAACATTTTGGAGCTTTAAGATTTGACCGTCTCACTGGATTTTGAGCTTGCATGGAACCTGTAGCCTGTTTGTTTTGGCCAATTTCTCTCATTTGGAATGGCTCTATTTATCCATTGGTTGTACCCCTGTTGCACCTAGGAAGTAATTAACTTGCTTTTGATTTTATAGACTCATAGGTAGAAGGGACTTGCCTTGTCTTAGATAAGACTTTGGACTGTGGACTTTTCAGTTAATACTGAAATGAGTTAAGACTTTGGGAGACTGTTGGAAAGGCATAATTGGTTTGAAAATGTGAAAACATGAGATTTGGGAGGGGCCAGGGGCAGAATGATGTGGTTTGGCTTTGTGTCCCCACCCAAATCTTATCTTGTAACTCCCATAACTCCCACGTGGTGAGAGGGACCCAGTGGGAGATAATTGCATCATGGTGGTAGGTCTTTCTTGTGCTGTTTGTGTGATAGTGAATAAGTCTCATGAGATCAGATCATTTTAAAAATGGAAGTTTCCTGGCAAAAGCTCTCTCTCTTTGCCTGCCACCATCCATATAAGATGTGACTTGCTCCTCCTTCCCTTCTGCCATGATTGTGAGGCCTCTCCAGCCATGTGGAACTGTAAGTCCATTAAATCTCATTTTCCTCTCAGTCCCAGATATGTCTTTTTTTTTTTTTTTTTTTTTTTTTGGCAGAATCTCACTCTGTTGCCCAGGCTGGAGGGCAGTGGTGTGATCTCAGCTCATTGCAACCTCCACCTCCCAGGTTCAAGCAATTCTCCTGCCTCAGCCTCCTGAGTAGCTGAGATTATAGCCTCCTCAGTAGCTGTATTACACCATGACCAGCTAATTTTTGTATTTTCAGTTGAGACAGGCTTTCCCCATGTTGGCCAGGCTGGTCTTGAATGCCTGTCCTCATGATCCACCCACCTTGACCTCCCAAAGTGCTGGGATTACAAGCATGAGCCACCGCACCCGGCCTTGGGTATGTCTTTATGAGCAGTGTGAATACGAACTAATACAGGCTACAATCAACAATCGTTATAAGAAAATGTTAAAAATGCTAATAAATGATCATATGTATCTGGGAAAATATTGTGTCAGGAAAAAACTGTCATAATCATTAGCATATAGTTGACAGTGAATATGTTTCATAGTTCTGTAACTAGCATATAAAAACAATTGTATTTATATACTGCAATATGGTTTTATACTGACACATTTTCTCTTCTCAAATGCAGTCACAATGGCTGTAGAAAGTAAGAGTGATGCTGATCTAATTATCCCATCAAATGCATATCATGTGAGAAGGGAAGCAGAATACTAATTTTCTAGTTGTTAATCCTGATCAACTGAGAAAAGTGAAGACTAAAAATGTCTTCCATTTTCTTTGCTACTTAAAATTGATAGGCTATATATGTGGAGAAGCATAAGCTTTTATAGAATTTCTATGCAGTGACTGTGTCCAGTATCTTTATAAGACCAATAAATAAGGTCAGTTACATGATTGTATATTTAGAAAACCCCATCGTCTCAGCCCAAAACCTCCTTCAGCTGATAAGCAAATTCTTCAATGTGCAAAAATCACAAGCATTCATATACACCAATAACAGACAAACAGAGAGCCAAATCATGAGTGAACTCACATTCACAATTGCTACAAAGAGAATAAAATACCTAGGAATCCAACTTACAATGGATGTGAAGGACCTCTTCAAGGAGAACTGCAAACCGCTGCTCAACGAAATAAAAGAGAACACAAACAAACGAAAGAACATTTCATGCTCATGGATAGGAAGAATCAATATCTTGAAAATGACCATATTGCCAAACGTAATTTATGGATTCAATGCCATCCCCATCAAGCTATCAATGACTTTCTTCACAGAATTGGAAAAAACTACTTTAAAGTTCATGTGGAACCAAAAAAGAGCCCACATTGTCAAGACAATCCTAAGCCAGAAGAACAAAGTTGGAGGCATCACACTACCTGACTTCAAACTATGCTACATGGCTACAGTAACCAAAACAGCATGGTACTGCTACCAAAACAGATATATAGATCAAAGGAACAGAACAGAGGCGTCAGAAATAACACCACCCATCTACAACCATCTGATCTTTGACAAACCTGACAAAAACAAGAAATGGGGAAAGGATTCTCCATTTAATAAACGGTGCTGGGAAAACTGGCTAGCCATAAGTAGAAAGCTGAAACTGGATCCCTTCCTTACACCTTATACAAAAATTAATTCAAGATGGATTAAAGACTTAAATGTTAGACCTAAAACCGTAAAAACCCTAGGAGAAAACCTAGGCAATACCATTCAGGACATAGGCATGGACAGGGACTTCATGACTGAAACACCAAAAGCAAAGGCAACAAAAGCCAAAATAGACAAATGGGATCTAATTAAACTAAAGAGCTTCTGCACAGCAAAAGAAACTACCATCAGAGTGAACAGGCAACCTACAGAATGGGAGAAAATTTTTGCAATCTACCCATCTGACAAAGGGCTAATATCCAGAATTTACAAAGAACTTAAACAAATTTACAAGAAAAAAAAATTCCATCAAAAAGTGAGCAAAGGATATGAACAGACACTTCTCAAAAGAAGACATTTATGCAGCCAACAGACACATGAAAAAATTATCATCATCACCGGTCATTGGAGAAATGCAAATCAAAACCACAGTGAGATACCATCTCACGCCAGTTAAAATGGGGATCATTCAAAAGTCAGGAAACAACAGATGCTGGAGAGGATGTGGAGAAATAGGAATGCTTTCACATTGTTGATGGGAGTGTAAATTAGTTCAACCGTTGTTGAAGACAGTGTGGCAATTCCTCAAGCTTCTAGAACTAGAAATACCATTTGACCCAGTGATCCCATTACTGGGTATACATCCAAATGATTATCAATCATGCTACTATAAAGACACATGCACACATATGTTTATTGTGGCTCTACTCGCAATAGCAAAGACTTGGAACCAACCCAAATGTCCATCAATGATAGAACAGATAAAGAAAATGTGGCACACATACACTGTGGAATACTATGCAGCCATAAAAAAGGATGAGTTTGGCCAGGTGCAGTGGCTCACACCTGTAATACCAGCACTTTGGGAGGCCGAGGCGGACAGATCACGAGGTCAGGAGATCGAGACCATCCTGGCTAATACGGTGAAACCGCATTTCTACTAAAAACTACAAAAAAATTAGCCGGGCGTGGTGGCAGGTGCCTGCAGTCCAAGCTCCTCCGGAGGCTGCGGCAGGAGAAAGGCGTGAACCTGGGAGGCAGAGCTTGCGGTGAGCCAAGATCACGCCACTGCACTCCAGCCTGGGCGACAGAGTGAGACTCTTGTCTCAAAAAAAAAGGATGAGTTCATGTTCTTTGCAGGGACATGGATGAAGGTGGAAACCATTGTTCTCAGCAAACTATCACAAGGACAAAAAACCAAACACCGTATATTCTCACTTGTAGGTGGGAATTGAACAATGAGAACACTTGAACACAGGAGGGCAGGGAACATCACACACCAGGGCTTGTCATGGGGGTGGGGGACTGATGGAGGGATAGCATTAGGAGAAATACCTAATGTAAATGACGAGTTGATGGGTGCAGCAAACCAACATGGCACATGTATACCTATGTAACCTGCACGTTGTGCATATGTACCCTGGAATTGAAAGTATAACAATAATAATAAAAAAAACTTAATATATGGCCAAGTAAACTCAACTTAAAAATCAACATACATACAGAAAATTGTTTTTTCAAAATGTCTATTACAAATTTATTTTAAAAATATTTATAAGCTGCTTTACTGGAGATTGAATAAATGTTATTTTTGCATTTTTAGTGGAAAAAAGGAATAAAGTCAATTAAAGGCAAACATTTGTTACAGGATGGAAAAATTAAGAAAATTCTTTTGAGAAACTGAGATGCTGAATAAAAACATTGGCATATACATCATATTCTACATAATAAAATGTCTTTATAAGCATTGCATCCAATATCTTAGTATATCAATGGAAAACATTCTAGTTTCCTCAATATAGAGGTGTTTTTATCTGTTTCTTCATGTCTGAAAATCTAGGTTGCTGTCTTATTAAGTTGGTTTTTCAGTTCCTGGCTGTCTCCGTCTTTCTTTTTTTCTTTCTGTATCCCAAGGTTTCAGTGTGCCGTAGTTTTCATCGTGCTTACTTCCATGTGGTTGGTGTTGAAGCTTCTTAACAAAAATTGATCATGGAGCATAAAACATATTCAGCCTCATATTTTTCTTCCTTGTGAACCTTGAAGTAAACATCCATGCTTTTCGTTATTTAATAAGAAAAGCTTATCATAATATGAATGTTGCCAGTGAAAAGGAAGAATAGAAATTTTAGAAATATTAAAACGTCTTTAGAGTTGTTTATCACTGGCTTATTCGCCTAACTCTCTTCTTATGAGGGCCTGGAAGCCTCTCCCAGCAGATTCTAAAAACTAGGCTAAAGATTAAAATTTGCTTCACTGGCCTCAATTTCTATTTGCTTTTTCTGTAGTATATATAAATGTATTAACATGTACTATACGTCAGACATAGTGCTAAGTGTCAACTGAGGGTCGGGAGGAGGAAACATAGAAAAATATTATTTTAAAACACATTCTATAATTAGGACTCCACTAGACATTAAAAACATTTTCTTTCATCTTAGTCTACTCTTACAAGTGTTTCATGTGATATAGAATCCTTGAGAATTCCCTGTTTCTAGTTTAAGAGAAACCTCTAGTTTATTTTAACAGCTAAATTACTGACATTCAGAGATGAGTGGATGTGGATTTTTTTTTAATTTATTTATTATTATTATACTTTAAGTTCTAGGGTACATGTGCATAACGTGCAGGTTTGTTACATATGTATACTTGTGCCATGTTGGTGTGCTGCCCCATCAACTCATCAGCACCCATCAACTCGTCATTTACATCAGGTATAACTCCCAGTGCAATCCCTCCCCCACCCCCTCCCCATGATAGGCCCCGGTGTGTGATGTTCCCCTTCCCGAGTCCAAGTGATCTCATTGTTCAGTTCCCACCTATGAGTGAGAACATGCGGTGTTTGGTTTTCTGTTCTTGTGATAGTTTGCTTTTTAATCTCTGTTAAAAAATAAAGATTTGTGATGAGATGAGAAACATGTATTCTGTTTCAGCATAGGATTGAAAGTTATGGCTCTGTTTTGTAAAATTGAGCCAATGGAAAAAAATTAGGGGTATTATCTATAATAAGTAAACACTCTTCATGAATAACTAAGGATTTCTACCAAAATAGAAAAATTTATAACTGCATAACGAAACTTTAATTTTGCAGCTAGTGTAATACTTATTTTCAATATAGCTAAATTGGTTTTACTATTTTTCTCAGTGCAATAAAAATCAGGAAATGTTCTTATTAAAAGATTCTGAGGCCGGGCGTGGTGGCTCAAGCCTGTAATCCCAGCACTTTGGGAGGCCGAGACGGGCGGATCACGAGGTCAGTAGATTGAGACCATCCTGGCTAATATGGTGAAACCCCATCTCTACTAAAAAATACAAAAAACTAGCCGGGCGAGGTGGCGGGCGCCTGTAGTCCCAGCTACTCGGGAGGCTGAGGCAGGAGAATGGCGTAAACCCGGGAGGCGGAGCTTGCAGTGAGCTGAGATCCAGCCACTGCACTCCAGCCTGGGCGACAAAGGGAGACTCCGTCTCAAAAAAAAAAAAAAAAAAAGATTCTGAATATTTTATCATTTTATCTAAAAGGTTAAGATATAGAGTATATCTTAATTATAGATGACATTTATCTTATATATAATTATACATAAATATCTAGATATAAGATTATCTTATATGTAAATATCTGTATATAATTATAAGATAATTTTATATTATCTGTATATAATTATAAGATAATTTTATATTATCTTAAATATATTTAAATATAATTATATATAATATAATTATACATAATATATTTTTATTATATAATATGTAAATATACATTTATATATTAATTATAATTATATATAATATGTATAATTATATATAAGATATACGTATATATAAAATATAGAATGTGGTTGTGGGTAGAATGTTGGTCGAATGTGCTTGTGGTTGTGACTATTTCACATTATAAAATGATAACTGTATAAGTTATTATACAAACTACAAGGGGTTTTGGAGTGAAATAGGTCAATATCATGGTATAATAATTATACCAGCATCATAGGTATAAAATCTGACTGTCTTGCACCAACGGTGATAAATGAAGTTTTGTCCTGAGACCAGCATGATATGCATTATTTTACACTGTCCCTAGAAAAGTTGATAACCACATGGGGAAATGAGACTGGATATGAGAGGAGTCCAAAAATGAGCATGATAATAGAAAAGTCCTGCAGAGAATAGCTGCAGAGACGTATCTTATATATAATTATATTTAAGTATTATATATACTTAAGTATCTATTAAATATTGAAAATTTTATTAAATTACATTTATTAAGTATTAAAGTATATATTTAAGTATTATATAAATATATCTCTCTATAATTATATATAAGATATAAGATATAGAATATATCTTGATCATTGAAAAACAGTAGATCATATAATGATTAAAACATGTAAAACCTTTAACAGTATCTATAAGGTAAATTATGAAGTTAAAAAAAATACATTCTTAAAAACAGAATGGAAATAGCTATCTAAAATTGTGTTTACTGATATTCTATTTCTTGAAAAGGTAGACAATTTGGAGGCATAAAAGAGATATTATGGCAGAAAAGAGTCACTAGTTTAATTTACCAGAAGATGAGCAGAAACAGAGATGAACATGGGTTTGGGTTAATCTTTCTTCCTCCAGGCAGCATAGACCTGTTACAGAACTTTGCTGGTTCTGGGGCCTACTCAAGACTCATTGCTTTCTGAGCCACTTGGTACATGGACCGGAATAGCACACTCACACCAACATGTTGCCTCCCAAACCTAAAGAAGCCCGCTAGGCATTGTGCCTCTCTCTTGGTTGGTGAAGTGACTAAATGTTACAACTTATCCTGCACCTTAGAAAAGGAATCTCAATATGCTCCACCCCACTGAATCCCCTGAAATTTCACTGAAATGGAAGGTCACTGAATTTTTGTCAGATTTATTTTCCACTCTTGGGTTCACACATTTCTTACCAGTAGGTCTAGAGAAGTTGCTTTTTGTTCACTAGGTTCAATCAGTCAACATACTGATCATCCATGTAATAGACCAGTGTGACATCTTGTGAAAGAGAAAAACAATCAAGTTCACTGTGAACTAAACTATGGCATAGGGCTGAAGGGTTCAAATGCTCCTGAGGTATGAAAATAAAGGTGTATTGTGGTGTGGACTAAACTATATCATAGGGCTGAAGAGTTTGTATTCTCCTGAGGTGTGAAAAGAAAGCTGTACTGTGGTGTGGACTAAACTATAGCATAGGGCTGGAGAGTTCATATTCTCCTGAGGTGTGAAAAGAAAGCTGTACTGTGGTGTGGACTAAACTATAGCGTAGGGCTGAAGAGTTCATATTCTCCTGAGGTATGAAAATAACGGTGTATTGTGGTTTCACAAGCTGAACGTAAACAGCTTTTAGTGGACTCTACTAACAGGTGAAGAGGAAAAAGCATGTATTATATCAATAGCTGCATACCAGTTACCAGGGCATGCGTTAATTCACTCAAGCAGTGAAACTACATCTGGTACAACAGCTGTAATCAGCGTCACCACGTGGTTAAAGTTTATGATAATTCATTGTCATTCTCCAAGACCCATCTGTTTCCTGCACAAGTCAAATAGGCAAGTCAAATGGGGATGTGGTGGGTATCAGCACCCCTGCATTCTGAGTTGGGAAAATAACCATAGGATGGGGTCAGGGATCCACTGGACCAACTGTAAAATTCACCTTGACTGTAACTCCATTATTCAACTGACCTATAAGCCCCTACTCTGATATATTGCAGCAATGGTTTAGGTCTCCTGGAGTCAGTTTGGATCCAATGTTCAGTACAGATTACTTGTTTTTCTCCTAATGCAAAGTCACCCTGATAAAAGGCTATACATCCCTTTTGGAAAGGATGGGGAAAGATTAATGATATAAATTTTTTGGCAGTATAGTGAAGTCCTTCCTCAAGGGGACCTGGCCTCCTTTTCATTCAAGGAGTTCTGGGTCAGTAATTGGCTCCATCCTGGGAATTGATAGAGGTGCGCTTTCTGGTTTAATGGTTCAATTTAGACTTCTATTTCTTGACCTAGATCAATTAGACAAATAGTCTGACTCACAGATACCTATGGCATTGGCTAATAGATCTTGGTGTTCCAAGGGGTAGAATAGATAGACAGTGTGCTAAATTCTTACCTGATCTGTATACGCTAAAGAAAGAGTTCTAGGTCAGGAATAAATAATTGGAAATTTTCAATTTCATTTGTAGTGTAGACCAGCTTTTGGTTAAACCAATCAACTAAACTGTTAGATCTGTTTCTAACCCCTCATGCTGCAATATTAAATGAAGGATCTCTGCTTAGCAGGCCTGTATCAATAACTTTAGCCAGATCCAATGTTATGTTCCTATTATCCCACACCCTGAATACTTACTTCTCACATATTCTCAGGGTTTCTGTGTGTATAAATTGAAACAATTATGTAGTTCTTTTGGAGTGTAGCGTATCTACTCATGGGGTACACTTTGACCTCAGCTTTCTGCTGGAACTTGAGTCTAGGTACAAGTCTAGAATAAAAGAGTGATGGGAGGGGGGCGCTGAGAATTAACAGCATCTTGCGAGGAAACTACCTGGGGAGGGGGCATTACAGTTTCCTCGGTCGATGTAGGTTTAATCTCTAAATGACGGTGAAAGGGACACTTTTAAAAGTCAGTAAAATTTAAGAGTACAATTCCCTTTTCTTCGTTATAGTATTTTCAGATGACCCATTCAAATTTTGAGGATACCGTTTCTTCCTTAATCCTTACTCTTAAGATCTTCAACAAGTTGGGTGAGACTCGCCCACATTATGGAGGATATCTGTTTCATTTGAGGTCTACTGATCATCAGTGTTAATTTCATCAGACAGCAACATCCAGACTGCATCCAGACGGGTGTATCTAGATTAGTGTTTAACAGGATTGGGTACCATAGCCTAGGCAAGTTGACACACAAAAGCTAAACATCACAATGTACGAAATATCCAGTATGGGTGTCTGTTTCTATTTTTTCTTTTGGTGTATTTTTAATATTTAGGGAAGTTTGTAATTTTGTTCTAGACATTGTCTGAATGATTTTGTGTTTGTAAAATATCCTTTTTCTTTGATTCTTTTAAAAAAACATGAACATGAAATTGTATATTTTTCCTTTCCCCTTTCCAGGATACCATCACCCACATTTAATACATATTGATAACTTTCAAGTGTTTTTCATTGTTTCCTTAAATAGATTTGATCTTTTACTATTTGATTTTTTAGCTTTAAATAATACGCTCTGACATCTAGCAGTTACAATGAGGTAATCAGAAAACTAATTTTATTTTTTATCTTCTTATCAAAGCCATCTGTTCCATTTTGTGTTAGATGAATTATTTCCACATTATCAGAGCATATACAATATATAATCTATTCTGTCAACTTTACCCTTTCTTTTATTTATTTGTTAAATAGCAATTACTCTTTTCCACCTGGAGTTCATCTTCTCATAATGTTGTCAAGGAGGCTTCTGCAAACAATATTCACGAAGTTTCTTGCATATTCAAAATGTGTTTTGTTTTTGAACGTCAAGAGCACCTTCCTTGTCTGAATCTTTCTTTTTTAAATTATCATAGATTTCTCTATACTCTCAGGTAGAATATGGTTGTGGTTGTGACTATTTCACATTATAAAATGATGACTATATAAGTTATCATACAAACTAGAAGGGATTTTGGAGTGAAATAGGTCAATATCATGGTAAAATAATTATACCAGCATCGTAGGCATAAAATCTGACTGTTTTGCACCAACTGTGATAAGTGGAGTTTTGTTCTGAGACCAGCATGATATGCATTATTTTACACTGTCCCTAGAAAAGTTGATAACCACATGGGGAAATGGGACAGGACATGAGAGGAGTCCAAAAATGAGTATGATAATAGAAAAGTCCTGCAGAGAATAGCTTTTACTCAATCTTTCAAAAATAATCTATAATAGAAAGTGTGGTCAAAACCTCAGAATTGTCCTGATTAGAGAAAAATTGCTTGGAGTATTTAAGCCTCCACACACACACCTCTCGATTTCAGAGCTGTTAACAGGAGAACAAAAGTTCTGACACAATAGCTCTCCAACTGTGTGGACAAATCTGATTCTGGCTACTTGTGCATAGTACATGGTGCTAGACAAGCAGGTGGTTACTATGGGGAATAGAATCACATGGGGACTTTATGCAAATAAATGTTTAAGGAATCTGATAGGATATGAATGACACACTAACAGTACACCATAATGCAGGGGAGACTTACTAGTATGGTTTCACTATGTCCCTACCCAAATCTCATCTTGAATTGTAGCTCCCATAATTCTCACGTGTTGTGGGAGGGACTCATGGCAGATAATTGAATCATGGGGATGGTTTCCCCCATACTGTTCTCCTGTTAGTGAATAAGTTTCACGAGATCCGATGATTTATTTCCTCTTTCACTTCTCTGCCAAGACAATGTAGACTTGTCTGTCTACATTCTCTCTTGTCTGCCACCATGTAAGACATGGCCTTAGCCTTCTCCATGTTCGTGAGTCCTCCCTGGCCACCTGGAACTGTGAGTTCATTAAACCTCTTGTTTCTTATGAAGTACCCAATCTTGGGTATGTCTTTATCAGCAGCATGAAAACCCTAATACACGTAACTGTCAATCTCTAAGTTTCAATTTGTGGCTAGTTACAATTTCTAGGCGGAAAAATTATAAGAAAAGTGTTAGTGGCAGGTAAAAAAGACTCCACCACTGGTTAGTCCAAAGGCCTTAACTGGTATTTTTATCTTACTCCTCTTCCATCTATTCTTGTGTACCTCTTGTATATGAGCATGTGCAGACATGTTATAAGTTAAGGGTTCTTTTTTGTCTTTAAATATACTTACATTTCCTCCAGGATAAAATTGCTTAAAAGACTATAATTTTTCTAATCGAAAAACCATGGAAATACTGTCAAAAACTTAAGCACATAAAAAATGACCTGTTTCTGGATTTTCTGTTATGTTCCATTATCTATATATCTAGTTGTAAACCTCAGCCATACTACCTCTATGACTGATGCCTAAAAGGAGAATATAGTGAGTCTTGAAAGAAAAAGGTGCTGCTCATCGAATTTTGTTCTTCTTCCTAATAATCATTTTGTATATAATATGTCCTTTGGATTTCTGTATAATATTTAGAATTAACTTAATTTCTACAAAGAACTCTGCTATAATTTTTTGAATATGCATTGAATATATAGATGAATTTGGGGAGAGTTAATATCGTAACAACATTAAGTCTTCCAATCTATAATCACATTATACGTTGCAATATATTAGGTTAGTGTAAAAGTAATTGCAGTTTTTGCGTTAATTCCAATGGTAAAAAACACAATTACTTTCATACCAATCTTAATATTTAGATCTCGTTTTATTTTTCTCAGCAAAGTTTTGAAGATTTCAGTAAACAGGTATGGCATACATTATGCTCAGTTTATTCCTGTGTTCATGTTTTTAATGTTATTACTCATGGCATGTGTTGTAATGTATAAATTTGTATCCTTCTCGTATAGAATTGGCAAGAATGTTGATGTAATATTGAATTTCAGTGGTTAGACTGGATATCTCTACTTTGTTCTAGAACTTAGAAGGAAAACACTCTTTTTTTTTTTTTTCATCTAGGGCCAGCTTTTTAATACTGTACCTTGTACAGCCACACCAGATTTCATGCTCAGAAGTGCCCTGTTCTTGATTTAATGTTCTCTTATTACTGCCTTCAATTTTTAAATAATTTTACCTCTGTGTTTTAAAAGTGCAGTATGATGGGACACTTGAGTACAAGTGTGAGCAGAGATGTCTTTGATATACATGTTCAGTTTTTTACTGTTCTATTCACATACAGCGTTTGTGATACCTCGTGAACACAGAATTCTTGTGGACCCACAGTGCATGAGCGTTCAGCATGACTCTGAGTACAAGATAAGCATTTTATGTCTGTAAATGAGTGAGCAGGGTTGACAACTCCAAGAGGCCACACTTTCCATTCAAAACTAGAACTTAATTCAATTGCAAACAGGCAATGACTTTCCAATAAACACAAACAACCAAGGAGCCCTATTACATAATTATTTTCTCTTACTTTACTATATTCATTAACTACCTGTGCTGAAAATGACACAGAAGGAAAGGAAAGGAAAGAAGGGCCAATAGGTCTTTTTTTTTTCTTTTTGTCCTTCCTTATTACTTATTCCATCTATTTTTGTTGTTGTTTCTTACTTTCTCTTTGTCAGTCTTTTGATTTATTATTTCTGTATTTCATTTTATTTATACTGTTAATCAACTATAACTATTTTTATGGTTGTTTTCGTGTTCACAATATGTATCTTTATGTTATTCATTTATTTTAACATAATACTGTACCATATAAACACACAATATAAGCAGCATGTTATGTCCTAAAAATGGTTTCAGAAAATGAAAGGAAAATTCCACATTGGTAATCTTTATTTGATTATGTGTACCTTAGTTTCCATCTGATAACAGCTTCCTTGCTTAAAAACTGTAATAGTTTATCCAGTTCAATTTAGTTAGTGGTAAATTCCTCTAACTTTTGTTGTTTGGAAAAGTATCAGTTTTACCTTGATTTGTTGTGGATATTTTACTCTATATGAAATTATAGATTGATGGTTATTTTTCCTTCCTACTTTAAAGATATTCTATTGTCTACTGCCTGGCATAGTTTCCTTTTTATTTTTCTTTCTCTTTTTTATTTTATTTTTTATTTTATTTTATTTTTTTTTTTGAGTCAGGATCTCATTCTCAGTCAGACTGAAGGGCAGTGTCATGAACACAGCTCACTGCTTGACCTCCCAGTCTCAAACCATCCTCCCACCTCAGCCTCCAGAGCAACCAGGACTACAGGCACAAACCACAATGCCTGACTAATATATATATATATGTGTGTGTGTGTGTGTGTGTGTATATATATATATATATTTTTTTTTCCTCAAAGACAGGTACTCACTATGCTGGGCAGGCTCGTCCCAAACACCTGGGGTCAAACAATCCTCCTGTCTTGGTCTCCCAAAGTTCTGAGATTACAGGCATGAGCCAACACGCCTGGTCCTGGCATACTTTCTAATGAGAAATCTGTGAACATAGTTATCTTTGATTTTCTGTGCATTATGACTAGATGTTCATCCATGGCATGTGTGGTTTACATTGTACAACAGATTGAAGTAGATAAGAGCCATTGTCTGTGCATCTTACTTCTTTCTAATACATGCACTGCAATGTTCCAGCCAAAACTCACCTCTCTGGACTTTTGTGTCTGTCTCCTTATATCAAGGAGATTATCGTGCTGTGCTTTGGATACCTCTCTCTGCATCAAGTTCAAGAAAATACCTTCAGACAGAAAGTCAGAGTAACAACAGAACTTACATCAATTCTCTCTCTTCTCTTAGAGGTCATAGTTCTGTGCTCCTTATGGTAAAATACCTGACGATAAGTTAGTTCTACGTTTTATCCTGTTTTCTGTTTTCTAGTTTTGTAAGGTGAACAGACAAGTTCACATCTAGTTATTCTACCATAGTTATAGACTTTAAATTTTTATTTTAATACACTTACTATGATGTCATTTTAAGGTTCTTTTTTTTGTTCTTTTTTTGTTTTTTTAATTTTTGGCTTCTTCTCCTCTCTCTTCCACACCCTGCACTTCTGTTTGTCTACTCTTTAACTGATGCATTGTTCCAGCTCAGCTTTGAACACATCGGTTACTAGTCTATATGATGCCATCTTTTTTCCAGGAGCATATTTTATTAGGTGATTTCTAAGTTCTCTTCCCTCCTTGCCTCTTTGTGTCACAGCAATGCAACACTTTGCCTGTTATGGATTGAATTGTGTGCCATCAGCAAAATTCATATGTTGGAGTCATAATCCTCAGTACCTCAGAAACTGACCCTATTTGGAGATAGGGTCTTACAGAGGTAATCAAGTTAAAATGAGGTCATAAGGTGTGCCCTGATTTAATATGACTGGTGTCTTTATAAAAAGGGGAAAACGTGGAGACACACACACACACACACACACACACACACACACACCCCTCTATGTGAAGGAGTATAGGGTGAAGATGGCCATCTAAAAGCCAAGGAATAAGACCTGAGACAGATTCTTCCCTCAGAGCCCTCAGAGGAAATCAACACTGCTGAGACCTGATCTTAGACATCTAAGACCCTCAACAGTGTGACAGTGAATTTCTGTTGCTTGCACTATTCAGGTTGTGATACTGTGTTATGATAGTCTTAGGACACTAATACACCCCCTATACGTTTTAGAAGGGAAGCAGGAAAATTCAAAACTATGGTACCATCATTTTTCTTCTAGAATATCTTACTACAAAATATAGGAAAATTTTCACAACATAAAGCTTTACAGTGGATGTAGGCCAATCCAGACACATGCCTGCCTGGGCACATGTGCATGCACACAGAAAACTTTGGGCATTACCTTAGAAATCTGATAAGTTTCTCACCTTAATATTCAACTCTTTGACTACTTTTTTCATGTGCATGTATAACTAAATGTTACTGGAGAAAAACATCACATGCTGATTGCTCTCAATTTAAATGTGTGATTGCTAATCTCAGAACAGTTGGTCGTCATTATTACTTAGAAATTAAACTACACGTTTCAATGAATTTTTCATTCCACTCTCCTAGAAAGCTATTTTAAACTTCCTTCTTTTTCCACAAATATTCGGAACTACCACAGTTACCTTTACATCACCTAATGATCTCACTTCCTATGTTGCTAAGAAAATCAGTCAATCACAAGAGAACTTTAGGGTCCACTACCACAGTTACCCGGCTGCCTTAGACCGTGCCCAGCTCTTTTTTTGCTTGTTTATACAGATAAGCTGTGAGACTCCTAGCTACCAATTCACTTTCATTTTTGTGCACTACATCCCTTTGCTTTACCTATGCAAAACTTGGCTTTGATATTTTGTTCCTCTTTCTAATTCTCAAATTTTCCCTCTCTCCTGGATCTTACCATCAGTACATAAATGTATCATTTTATCTGCATCCTATAAAAAAAGCTCTCTTAATTCCAATTCTGTCTTCATCTACTGCCCCGTTTTTGTTTGCTTGTGTGATTGATTGGTTTTTGTTAACTTCCCTTTACAATAACATGCCTTGGAATACTAAAAGTAGTTTATACTAATTTTTTTTACTCTTTTTTTTTTTTTTTTTGGTCTCTTCAGCCCACTTCATCAATCTTTGATTGTAACACTTTGGTATTCCTTTTATCAGTTTACCAATTACTTTCCCACTGTTAAATCTAGTGATTAATACTTAATCTTCAAGCTGATCTACCAATAGCATATAACATATTTAAATATCTCCTGCTTTTTGGAAGAATGGCTTCATTTAGATTCCAGTCATCTATTTTTGCCTGGTTTCCCCTGACCCCTCTGACATCTTTCCAGTATCATATGCTTGTTTATCCTAATTTCCTGAACTTTTGGTTTTGGATATTATAGAGCTCCATCTTTGACATTCTTCTTTTCTTTAGCCATACAACCTCTTTTTGATCTCACATCACTATATGGCTTTAATTACTATCTACATGCCAATCCTTGGCAGACTGATGCACAGTGTATGTAGTTTCTCTCTGCTGAGTTTCTAGCATGTGTATTCAAATGACTACTTGTTATTTTAGAAACTGTATTTTAAAAACTGTATATCATAAGGCACAGGCAGTATAAAGACTTAATGGCTAGCTTTTTCTAAACATTGCACTGTACTAGTTTATATTATTTGTATATGGACTTACACAAAATTATAACTCATTTAACTACATCTTATATATAACCCAATATGAATTTTATAGATGTCATTGAGTTTGTGAGTGGGGGCTGTGCTATCCAAATTTTAGGATTTTAGGACTCCTTTATGTATTTCTTTATTTATCTTTTTTATTATCTAGTAGATTTCATAAGAATAAGAAGATATAAAGTTCTAGTTTATAATATTATTTATAAATAAAGTTATAACTCATTTAACTATATTTTATATGTAACCCAGCATGAATTTATAGATATTATTGAATTTGCGAATAGGGGTTGGGCTATCCAAACTTTAGGACACCTATTTTTATTCAGTATTTCTCTTTTTTTACTATCTAGTATATTTCACAAGAATAAGAATATATACATGTTCTTGAGATAGAGATGCATTTTTTCCCTCTTCTCTAAGAGTAAATTGTTGTCCAAGACTAACTAGAAGAAATCAGGAGTGAGAACCCTCTTTAAATATGGCTATATCTAGAATGAATCTTAGAAGGAAGTAGAGTCATCTTTCTTGAAGCCATTCTGACTGAGTAGAGAACTGAGCTTGGCCATATTAGTGCATGAACATGGAAAAAGACCAACAGTGGAGTCTCAGGAAAAGACTCAGGAAAACACTGTTCTATTATTAATGGTGTTAGTAAATCAAACACATATTTATGTAATGAGAATTCTGTATAAATTATTTTGTTTATGTGTAGTAGACTCACACATGTATTATTTTATGGATGCTACATATACCTATATGATAAATGAGTAAAGCTAATATAGAGAGAGAATGATTGCATTATTTTTTCTTGTCAAAAAAGGAAAGACAGGTTAGGATATGAAAAATCACAAATGACCACAATGCTGAGACAGAATGTATATGAAAAACAACAAATTATGAAATTAACTCTCCATAATACTATAATGATAATTTAAATATAATACATATTAAGACACATTGATATGAAAACTTCCATCTCACCTTCAAAGAATTATCTAATTTGTTTAATTATATAAACCAGAGTTGGAAATTCAGACTTAAAATGCCTGTATCTCACAAAAACAGTAAAGCAATTTTAATTTTATAAATTAAAGTGAATCACCCATGAAATAGGCTGTAAAATCCTCCTATAATGCTCAGAAGTGCTACAAGGGCCAAAAATAGTAATTTCTGTTTCATGAGAAAAGTTTAGTGGCTGTACTGTAACATAAAGCTGTTTCTGTCATGTTAAAGAATTGTAAGCATTTTAGGCGTGAAAAGATGTTGCCAACCTATACCTGTTTTATAAATAGTGAGAAATAGTGGCCTTTTGATAATATTTGCAGCATTGTGCTGAGAGATTGAAAACAGGTTCTTCACCTACAACTTGCAATAAGAAAGAACCTGTCTACATTGAATTTCATTCATTTAAGTTTCCTAGCAACATACCCAAAATATAACAGTAAATTAATGCATAAAACACATTTTTACTCTGCCCAGAGCAAAATTAATTTTCTAGAGTATTCAAGGTATTCTGAAAAGATTTGACTTACCAGTGTTACATTTTTGGAAGATGACAGGTTATGTCACAGAACCGAGCACAAAATTAGAAAAAAATTGTTTATATTTTAAGAGATAAGATTACAACAAAATCGTGATTTTCTTTTTGTTGTAAATCCACTGGGTGTCGCATAAATAGCTCACTAATTAGTTTTAAACTGTGTGTTCAAATGAATAGCTGTTACTCCTATATGTTAACAGTTGTCTCTTGAAATAATTACTATTTAGGTTTGTAAAGTATTCATTAAATGTCTGCCAAATTACTTAAAAATCATAATAGACATTTAATGGGTGCTTTAAAACCGAAATAGAAATTACATTTGATTATAAGTAACTGTAGGTTTATAAAGCTATCATTATATGTCTATTAAGACCATTTAACTTAAGTGTTACGTAATTAGAGAAGAGCCAGGATTTTAATTGCACATTTGCAAACTGCTAACTTGCTTTGCTAAATATTCATTTAATCCACTGCAGAAAAGTCTGGGTGAGGTATGAAGATTTCATCTGTTTTTTCTTAAGCAATTGTCACACTGTATTCTGTGGGATTAAATGATCTAACAAATGTATGTCATGTGTAATAATGATGCCACATGTAAAAAATAAGAGATTTGTGTTTGATCATGTATCTTCAAGCATAGGAGACATTTAACTTATTCTTCTTCCCCCTCAAATAAGTCCTCTTGGTGGGCCAGGAGATATTCTCTTCCCCATCTTTCAGATTACTGACTCATATTGGTGCTACGACCAAATAGCTGAGATAGAAAATAATCGGCACCACATTATGATTCAGTGCTTCCTGTCTTGCTCTTTGGAAGTACATTCCAAGTTGCCAATAAAAAAGCATAATTTCCCATTAATTACCTTGCTAAGCAGTTGCTTGTTATCACAGAAGTTAAGTGGGGATTAAAAGGAAGGCTAAATTGCACTTTTATTTCTAGAAGTGTCAACTAATCTTGAAGTCAAGATCAGTGTACAAAATTGAAAGAGAAGAAAAATTGTAATTTGGTTGCACGTTCAATTCCATAGCTAAATAAAGTATCTCAGACAGCAGGCTTTTAGAGGCACTAAAACTCCTTTCCTAAAGGTATCCACTTTTAGTTCTTCCGTATATCTCCATTAGACACCTGAGGTTGCCTCTTGTAAACCTGAGCAAGAAAACATTCTGCTGAGAGGAACTTTATTTATATATCATTTCTTCTCTAAATGCTGCTTCTTCCTGGGAACATTTGCATTTAAACAAGCTTTTGATTTCTTTGGAATCCATCTGCCTACACTTACCCTATTTTTTACCCCTGAATAAACATCACCTGTGAAGTATGTTGTAAACACTGTTGCTGCTTTTCTTTCTTAATTTTGTATATATCCATTTAAAAAGATGGTACAGATACAGCTTGGCCCATTAAACGTGAGGCATGGCACTAGGCTCTTTGGGTGGTCTCTCCATGGATTCCCAGTCATTCAAGCAATCTTCTGACAAAGACAGTGGCATTTATAACCCACTTAGTATGTTTGAATCCATTTCTGGGAAAACTAACAAAGATGAAGAAGGCTTAGGCCAAACATATTACAGATCTAATTTTTTTTTTTTTGTCAATCCGCTGAATTTTTTCCATCTCATCAGAATTTCCTAAATCTAAGATATGCCAAGTCTCAACAAGTCCCCTATTTTGGTGGGGAAGGGAGTATCTTCTAATTTAAATCATTACAAACAAGGTGAAATCTTCAGGGCCAGCTCACTACTTATCTTTAGCCTCAACCTATGACTGGGGTTAGTTTTAGGGCCATGTTTCACTACTTCTATTTACATTTGTGTGTATAAGTCTTGGTGAAAATCCCATGTTCTATATTCAAAGGGAAATCCTTTTCATGGGGCAATAGTTTAAATTCAATGCTAATTTTTTAATGGGAAATTTTATAATAAAATACAGATTTCTTTTTATTTGTTCAATAAAGGAAGATTAAGCAACAGTCAACTATGTGTAAGAAGTAGACTGGATTTGAAATTTGGCTATTTTCCATCATGCAAGGCAGAGTGGAATAGTTACATCATCCCCTATTATCTCTTCTATGGGAATGAGGCTGCAAGTTGCCATTTGTAATAGCCCTTGCACTATGATTCCTTTAAATACAGCCCATTTCGTTTATTTACATTGCTTGCTGCTCCCCTAGAAGGGACATCTGCTTTATGTGGTTATCTGCTGGTTTCATCCATAGAATCAGAGATACCATTAAGGACTGGACTTACTATGAAGAAAAAGAAACATAATTTTCCTTTCACTTATACTGATTCCAAAGAAGGGGCCCTAACATGTATTCACATCATCCTATGTTTCAGTACAATTTGCAACCATAAGATGTTTTTGCTCTCTCCCTTTCTTTTTCTCGAAGATGTCCCAGAAAACTATGTAAGCTTCAGTCTTCACAGAACCTGGACCCACCACTGACTGTGTGATAATTACATTCCGGACACAGTCATCAGCAGAATGGAGTACAATTTCTCAGACAGCTTGTCTTTTGCTTGTTTTTCAATTCCCACGGAGGCAGTCTTTGCTAAATCTTACAAATTAAAGACAAGATGTTTTCATGGAATAATTTGAAGAAAAGTGAAATAGATGTATCATTTGCCTACAGGACAAATTGCTTTTTGCTGCAGGCATAAAAATGTTAGTGCTAAAATCTTTGTCAATAACAAGTCAGAAATACGGTCTTACAGAAATCAAGCATTAGATTTGTAAATAAAACCATAATTTTGATGAACCCTGAATGGATGCCCTCTGCTTCCACTTTCATTTTACTCATTAACATTAATTTTTGTGGATATAGTTTGATAGGCAAGTGTATTTAAAGTATAGGTTAGCATTTTTTAAGGTACTGGAGGGAATGAACAAGATGAGATATCTATATAAAACCAGATAGAATCTTTCTGACCAGTAAGTTTTAGAAACTATTTCTTAGCAGTTACTAATATTCACTCTTATAATGATTCAAATATATTCATTCATTTTTAAATAGTACATTGATGTTCTGGGGTGTGAAAAAAACAAGCCAAGAAAGAACTGAAGATGAGATTAATTTAGAAACTTGTTTTTTATTAAGTACTTTTTAACTTTTTAAATTACAGTCTATAGAGAGAAGTGCAGACAAGTGAATAGCCTGTTAACTTGCCATGAGGTTAACACATCCATGTAACTACCACACAGTCTGGAGACTGGAACATTACCATCTGCTAGATGCCCCTTCCTTCTCCTTTTCGATTTATCCCTACTCTCTTGCCCACAGCAGCTACTATCCTGACTTGTGTTGATTTGTCAGCTCTATCCTGATAGAGTTGACTTGCCTGTTTATCAAAATTGAATACAAAATTATGTATTTGTTTGGGTATGAGTATACTTTCTTAAAATTTTGGTGCACATGTGAACATTATTGTAAACAATATGTATGCTATATATTAAGTTGTGTGCATGCCTAGAACTTGATTTAATAATGTATAGCATGTGACTGTGTTCAAATTTGGTAGATAATTACAGGCAAGTTTTCTAAAACAATTGTGCCAGTTTATACTCCAAATAATAGTGTTACGAGAGTTCTAGTTGTTCTACATTCTAGCCTCCACTTGGTATTGCCTATTTTCTTTTTTTTTTTTTTTTTGTATTTCCATTATTATTATTTATTTTTATTTTTGCTATTCCACTGAAAATGTAGTACTAAATTCCATTTCCATAATTACTAATAAAACTAAATACATGAGCATGTTTATTCGTCATTTGAATATCATATCTAGTGATGTGTTTTCAAATTATTTTGAAATAATTTTAACTTTACAAAAAAATTCAAAGACACAATAGAACAGGGTCTTTCCAATACCTTTCTCTCAGCTTTCACTAATATTAACATCTTATACAATCATGGTACATTTATTAAAATTTTAAAAATTACTATTGATACAATGATGTTAACAAAACCATAAGTTTTACTCAAATGCCACCAGTTTTTTCACTAATAAGTACTGAATGGTCTATCCAGTGATCCATGAATTATGCACTCAATGTGGTTGATAGAAACATATGATTCCCTGTTCCACGTGAGTTCTGAGTACAATTCGCTGTAACCTGTTGGATATTTTCTCTCCCTCCCTGATCCTAGCCTTGAGTTGAGTAGTTTTCTCATGATCAGTACTTTCTTGAATAATATAGGGTGACTCTCTTCAGATCTCCAGTATTTATTCTCCTCCTTTTCTCTGTCTCTCTTCTCTACAGTATTCGACACTATGAACTGCAGGGGTTGCAGTTTGTCAGGTATTTTAGTTCTGTGTTCCAAACTCAAGACATCCTCTAAGTTCCATCTTAGATTTTCATTCTTCTCACTAGCCTGGAAACTATCAAGGCAGAAACACAGAATAGTCGTAAAGTTCCACTGATTTGTTTCCTGTCCAGGATCACTACGCTAAGTTTGCTGGTGCCCAATGTCTTGAAAACTCTTATGATATATTTTTTATATTGTTTTAGGGCAGGAGCATAAATCCATTTCCTGTTACTCTATCTTGGATAGAAGTAGAATGCCATTATTTCTTTACAGAGATGAGCTTTATTACTGTAATATTTAATTTTGTGACTATTTTCAAATATCATAGTTTATTTTCCCCTGAAAAATGATAATTTAATATCTTGGAGATTTTTTTCTGAATAAAGTTAAGTTTAATGAAGAAAAATCACTTTATGCAATTTTGCATAAAAGTAAAGCAGTTTTATTATTCACTTGCTGAATATATTTGTATTTCTTTAAAGGAAACTGACAGAATATTTATTTTGAAAATAAGCCTAAATCCCACTCCTAAATAGTAATAATTGCTGATAAAGCTTTAATGTGTGTGTTGTGGGGGTACTGAGGTTTTGGTATTCTTTACCATACCTCTGCCACATTTTTATGGGAAATATTATGACTAATTGAAACATAATGATAAAAGATTATCACTAGTTAGCTGTGTTATATGTTAAGAACAGGTTACTATTAGAATACAAAGGAGCATTTTTGGTCACACTAATCATTCTGGAAAAGCTACCTGAAAATTGTGATGCTTTAGCTAAATTTTGAAGGGTATTTAGAAAGAAACTAGACAAAGAAAAAAGAGCAATAAATTAAGTTGCTTAAATAGCATGTAGGATTCATACACCACATTCAGTCAGAGGCCATTGCAAGTGATTTAACAGACCTGCAATGGCAAATATCCAGAAAGTACCAACAGAAAACAACACATATGTAAATGATCTTAAGAAAGTCAGTAGAAGAGATAAATTTAATGTTGCCCAGAGAGGATATGTACATTAAATCCCATTCATTCCCCTGCCTCTCCATGTAGAATTTATCTGATGAAAGTATGTCTGACAAGTACCTCTGAACTCTTGTCACTTAAATAACTTTCTATACAGCTAATACATACACATGTATTCCCAGAAAAGTGTCATTTAGGTGTACAAAAAGTTTCATTATGTATCCTTAATAAAGAATATATAACAACCTGCGTTTTTGGTGAATATTGGAGGAAAAGATTAGCATAAATAGACACTTTCCATTTTAATGGCTCTGGGTTTGTGCTTCATTGCAATCTTTGCGAATTACCTGCCTTGAGTCTTTAAAAACAAAATGGGCAGAAGATTGTGATATATTAGTGGTTTTACTAAAATCTGAAATTTAAATAAACAAAATCTTAGAATTTTCCCTAAGAAGCTTTCTGCTGTTTTCCAGTAATGACATTGCTTTATTTTAAATTGCTTGAAGTACATTTTTGAATCCTATGGGCTACAATTTTGTGTGTCTAAATAAATGGACATTGATTGCAGTACTTAGAAATCATTTTTCAGTAGTGTGGTGTAGTGTTATTTATCATAATCTCAGTTTTTATAACTTCCTTAGAGAGAGTCTAGATTAAGAACATGACTTCTGATAGTTATATCTGAATTGACACAGAAAGACTAGAAATTGACTACTGTAGTGAATTGTGCAATACTTTCTTTTCACATGTCAACTCCATTTTTTAATACTGCAACTTATCCATCAAAACTAGTTCATCAGAAGAAAAATAAATTTTGCATAAAAGTAAAGCAGTTTTATTATTCACTTGCTGAATATATTTGTATTTCTTTAAAGGACACTGACAGAATATTTATTTTGAAAATTAGCCGAAATCTCACTCCTAAATAGTAATAATTGCTGATAAAGCTTTAATGTGTGTGTGGTAGGGGTACTGAGGTTTTGGTATTCTTTACCATACCTCTGCCACATTTAAAAATCTATGTTATGGCTGTGGGAAATATTATGGCTAACTGAAACTTAATGATAAAAGAAAGAACAAGAAACTATGTAGAAAAGGTTAGAGAGTTTTCTGAACCACAGAATCGGTAGCTATCAAGAAGTTATTAAATTGTCACATTGCATGACTGTGTCAAAACATCTGTACCTAACAAATATATTCACCTATGATGTGCTCACAAAGTTTAACAAATTAAAATATTTAAAAAAACAGAAAAATGCTATTAAATAATTCAGGAATAATTTTATGAAAGGAATGACAATCATGCCACCCTTCCGCATAAATTTTTGTTACATACTCTTTGTGATTCTGTAGATTCTGTCATTATGCTTCTCAGGTTCTACTTTTTTAGACAAAATGGCATCTTTTGAGCTTTTAAACTACAAATGCAACCCTGTGTATATATTGCTTAAAAAGAGGATCCTCTTCAAACATATCCTGCCTTACTGGTCACCTTCATTGGGGTAACAAACAAAATCCTAAATCTCAGTCTCTAATAATAAATATTTGTTTATTTATTATGTTACATATGAATTTCTGGCTAGTTTTTTCTATCCTTCAGGCTAAGTGACAACTGTGGGTCTGTTTCATTTAACTTCTTATTCTGGGACAAAAGCTATAGAAGCAGCTCCTAGGAGCTAAAACAAAAGGAATAATTGTCAAATCAGACTCATGAAAAAACTGAGTGATCTTAGTAAGCATCAAGTTTGACCAACAGTCTTCAGGTTACAGACAATCATGTTACTTAAATGAATAGGAGAGAATCAGGAAATAGGACATAGACAGTGGCTTTAATACCAATTAAGGTTTTTTAAAAAACAATTATGGGTACATAGTAGGTGTATATATTTATGGGGTACATGAGATATTCTGATACTTGCAAGCAATGTGTAATAATCACGTTAGGATAAATGGGGTATCCATCACCTCAAGCATTTATCATTTGTGTTACAAACATTCAAATTATATTAATAATTAAAAATGTATAATAAATTATTGTTGACTATAGTCACCCTGTTCTTCTATGAAATACTAGATCTGTCACATTTTATCTAACTCTATTTTTGTATGTAACCATCCCCACTGTCCCCTCTGCAACAATGATTCCCAGCCTCTGATAACCATCACTCTACTCTCTATCTCCATGGATTCAATTGCTTTAATTTTAGCTCTCACAAGTGAGTGGGAACATGTGAAGTTTGTCTTTCTGTGCCTGGTTTATTTCACTTAATATAATGACCTCCAGGTCTATCCATGTTGTTGCAAATGACAGGATCTCATTCATTTTTATGGCAGAATAATATACCATTCTGAACATATACCACCTTTTGTTTATCCATTCATCTGCAGATGGGCACTTAGGCTGCTTTCAGATCTTGCCTGTTGTGAATAGTCTTGCAATAAACGTGGGAGTGCAGGCATCTTGTCGATATACAGATTTTCTTTATTTGGGGTACATACCTAGCAGTGGGATTGCTGGATCACATGCTAGTTCTATTTGTAGTTTTACAAGGAACCTCCATACTGTTCTCCATTTTCATTGTACTAATTCATTTACATTCCCACCAGCAGTTTAAGAGTTTCCTTTTCTCCACATCCTCGCCAGCATTTGTTATTGCCTGTCTTCTCAATAAAGGTCATTTTAACTGGAGTGAGATGATATCTCATTATAGTTTTCACTTGAATTTCTCTCAGGATCAATGATGTCAAGCACCTTTTCATATGCCTGTTTGCCATTTGCACATTTTCTTTTCAGAAATATCTATTCAGATCGTTTGCTCATTTTGAAATCAGATTTATTAGCGTTTTCCTGTTGAGTTGTTTGAGCTTCTTAAAGAGTCTGGCTATTA
This sequence comes from Chlorocebus sabaeus, assembly GCF_047675955.1. NCBI lineage: Eukaryota > Metazoa > Chordata > Mammalia > Primates > Cercopithecidae > Chlorocebus > Chlorocebus sabaeus. The sequence continues at coordinate 83,975,633 of NC_132905.1, forward strand.
ATACCTTGTCAAGTTGGTAGTTTACAAATGTTTTCTCCCATTGTCTTGCCTCTTCACTTTGTTGATTGTTTCTTTCTGCTGCACAGAAGGTTTTTCACTTAAAGTGATTTCATTTATCGAGGTTTGCTTTGGTTGCCTGTGCTTGTGGGGTGTTACTTAGCAAATCTTTGCCCGATGTTCTGCAGAGTTTCTCCAATGTTTTCTTGTAGATGTTTTATAGTTTGAAGTCTTAGATTTAAGTCTTTAATCCATTTAGATTTGATTTTTTGTATATGCTGAGAGATAGGCATCTAGTTTCATCTTTTTCATATGAATGTACAATTTTCCAAGCACTATTTTTTGGAAGAGGCTGTCCTTTTCCCAATGAATGTTCTTGGCACCTTTGTTGAAAAGGAGTTCACTATAGATGTATAAATTTATTTCTGGGTTCTCAGTTCTGTCCCATTCGTCTCTCTGTCTGTTTCTATGCCAGTACCATGCTGTTTTTGTTACTATAGCTCTGTAGTAGAATTTGAAGTCAGGTATGTGATTCCTCCAGTTTTGTTTTTTGTTTTTGTTTCACTTAGGATGACTTTGGTTATTCTGGGTCTTTCGTGGTTCCATATTACTTTTAGATTTTTTTTTGTGTGTGTGTGATGAATGTCATGGACATTTTGATGGGAATTGCATTGAATCTGCAGATTGTTTTGAGTAGTGTGGACATTTTAACAATATTGATTCTTCCAATTCATAACATGGAATATCTTTTAATTTTTGGTATCCTTTTCAATCTCTAGAATTAATGTTATATAGTTTTTATTGTAGAAATTTTTCACTTCTTAAGTTCTAGGTATTTAATTTTATTTGTAGCTAGTGTAAGTGGGATTACTTTCTTGATTTGTTTTTCAGATTGTTCATTGTTTACATAAAGAAATGTTACTAGCCGGGCATGATGGCTCACGCCTGTAATCCCGGCACTTTGGGAGGCCGAGGCAGGCAGATCACCTGAGGTCAGGAGTTCAAGACCAGCCTGGCCAACATGGGGAAAACCCACCTCTACTAAAAATAAAAAATAAGCCAGATATGGTGACGCGTGCCTGTAATTCCAACTACTTAGGAGGCTGAGGCAGGAGAATCGCTCAAACCTGGTAGGTGGAGGTTGAAGTGAACCCAGATCGTGCCACTGTACTCCAGCCTGGGCAACAGAGCAAGATTCTGTCTCAAAAAAAAAAAGGAAATGCTATTGATTTTTATATTTTAAATTTGTATCCTTCAAATTTACCTAATGTGTTTGTCAGTCCTAATAGTTTTTCGGTGGAATGTTTTTCTAACGTAAGATTATATCATCTGCAAATGAGGAGGATAATTTCACTTCTTCCTTTTCAGTTTGGATGCCGTTTATTTCTTACTTTTGTGTGATTGCTCTACCTGGGACTTTCAGTAATATGTTGAATAGTAGTGGTGAACGTGGGCATTCTTGTCATGTTCTAGAACTTAGAGAAAAGGCTTTCAGTTGTTTCCTGTTTGGTCTGATACTAGCTGTCGGTCTGCCATATATGGCTTTTATTATGTTGAAGTATCTCCCTTCTATACCTAGTTTTTTGAGGGTTTTTATCATGAAGGGATGTTGAATTTTTTAAAATGCCTTTTTATCATCACTTGAAATAATCATGTGGTTTTGGCCTTCATTCTGTTAAAATTATGTATTACATTGATTAATTTGCATATGATGAACCATCCTTATATCCCTGGGATAAATCTCAGTTGGGCATAATGAACGATTTTTAACTTGTTTTTGAATTCTGCTTAGTAGTATTTTTGTTGAGAATTTTTGCATCTATATTCATTTTTTTAAAATGTGTCTTTGTCTGGTTTTAGTGTCACGGTAATACTGGCCTTGTGGAATTTGTTTAGAAGTATTCCCTCCTCCATTTATTGGAGTAGTTTGAGTGGGATTGATATTAGTTCTTTAAATGTTTGATAAAACTCGACAGTGATGAAGTCTGGTTGTGGAATTCTCTCTGCTGGGAAACTTTTTATGATCGCTTTGATGTTGTTACTGTTCAGGTTTTTTACTTCTTCATGGTTCAATCTTGGTAGGTTTTATGTGTCTAGGAATTTATCCATTTCTTCTAGGTTTTCCCATTTTTTTGACATATAGTTGCTCACAGTGTTCTGTAATGATCCTTCAATTTCTACATGAAACTGATCAGGTTTGTTCTTCCTGTACACAGTAAACCAATTGCTGTGATGACAGGTTTTGCAAAAGAGAAAAGGTTTATTCACAGTGTACCTCAACGAACAAATGGGAGAACAGCCTCAAATCTACTTTTTTGAAGATAAGCCTTAGGGATATTTATGGGTTTTAGAAGAGGGTTTGCCTAATGCATGGGGAAAGGTGATTGGCATTGGGAAAAAAATGAAGTAATTGGTGATCTACACAAATGCAATAAGGGTTCGCCACTCATCATAAGACACATATTCAGAAAATGGCAGCATTAGTAAAAGCTGAGGTGGAGTTTTTGGCCTTCTGAGGTCAGAAGACTATCTCTTGGGCATTTGTGCAGGCCCAGTTGAATGACTGGTGGTCTCAAATGCTTTAAACTTAAGCAGCTTAAGCCACTCTTACCACAGTGACACATATGTCAGAAGTATTATCTATAAGGAAGCCAGTGTAGTTTAAATTATAACATTTAGTGGCGTGGCTTTTAGCTATATGGGAAATATAATAATAATAATAATAACAAAAAGCAAGTGACCAAAAGCAGGCAGGACAGATTAAGTTTGGTGGACCTAATCAGATTAACCTCTGGTTTCAGTTTTCCCAACCCTTTCTTCCTGCAGTGATAGATTTCCTAGACCTGAGTATTACTTAGAGTCTCTGAGTAACGTTTATATCTCTCACACAAAGGAGTCAATTGTGTTTAAGTAATGAACCAGCTCTATTTTGTACCATAAGAGTTGTATAGCTTACAAATCATTCTCTAAAAAGGCATATCTCATAGGCCCACAGATTCAGAGTTTACTTACTATTAATACTCTACTGGCCAGAAGTAGCCTGCTAAGGACTGTGTAGATACAATCTCTTTGTAAATATCATTAAGCTAGTCACCCAGATATCCCATTAACAGAGATTATACTAAGTCACCTGCCATTTTCCTCCTTCCTTGTGGTGTCAACTACTTCCTCCCCTCTACAAAAAAGAGAAGAAACGGGTTAATGGCCAGATTTTCTTAGCTCCTCTCTATCAGGCTATTTAGACATTTCATTCTTATGATGTAAAAGAGAAGAAGAGAGAATATAACTGTGTACTATTTCATTAATTTGCCTATATTTTGCCAATACTACTCCATCTTGATTACTCTTATTGCATTTCAAGCCTGTTTTCTCTGCTGTAGTTTCTTTACATCACTGTATAGTTTTGAAACTAAGTTAGTCCATTTTTCCCTTTCCACTACACCTTTGCCCGCCCCCCCCCAAAAAAAAAATTCCTGCAGTGTTTTGATTTGGGATTTCATTGATTCTAAAGATCAATTAGGAAATATTGATATTTTCATAATATCTAGTCTTCTAAGACCATGACATATATCTCTATTTTTGTTGTCCAGTTTTACCCAACAGTGTTTTAGTTTCTAACGTAGAAGGCTGTCCTCAGTCCCTAGATTCCACTTCGTGATTCCAAGTGACTATTCTAATGCTGGTCATTACAGTAGCATTCCAGCTTTCAGGAATGAAGAAATGAGGGGAAAAACCAAGCTTACTTCTTCATAGAAATTGCTTGCACAACATTTGTTTGTGACCCACTGGCCAGAAATTACAGGCCCACAGCCATATATAAAGGAAACGAAGAAGTGCAGTCTATTCAGATAAGCACTTTTATGGGCATTACGGATGTTTATTAAAGTAGAATGGATGTTGTAAAATGACTGGTTGCCTCAGTAAAAATATTAAATGAATACATAGATTAAAATTTCTGTAACCTACCCGAATAAGAACCTTTATGTTGTGCATAATTTTCTTAATGTTATGAAATATGAAGATATTTATAATTTAAAATGTTATATAATAGCCCTTTCTTTTGCATAAAATAATAAAAATTTGTCACTTACTGATAGTATCTTATCATCACTCTTCTTCAAATTTAAAATCTTGCTTAAGATATTTATTCACTTAAACTAGAAATCAGTAAGATCATTAAAAAGAAGCATTGCCTCCCATTATTCTAGAAGTCAACACAGTCCCAATGCAGAGAAACAGTTATTACAAACAAATGTTTGACAGTTGAATGTTTCCAAATTGCATTGTGCTAAACACATTTATTAGGAGATATTATTTGCAGAGCATGGTGTATATATATTCTATTTTTTCTATCCTATTATTTCTTGGATAACTTCACAGTACATACCATAGAAATACAAGCCATTATAGACTTTAATTGCATGTATTTTAAGATTGCTGCCAACATAAAGGTAAAAAAGATTAATCACTTTTGCACTCAGTGAGCATACTAGGACCTTTTAAATATTTCAATCTTGTTCATGTTTCTAAAAGGTTCGTTTGAATGCACAGAAGTGCATTTTGATTGACTGCCTTCCCCACTATTTCAATGGTCAAACTAAAAGCCAGGACATTTATCAATAAGATGAAAAACTCGCTTGGAATACAATACACCTGGGAGTAACATCACGGAATAAGACTAGTTGCAGTTGAAAGACCTTTGCATTACTTTAAATAAAATGAGAAAGAAATATCCTATATTAAGTAGGCAAATATCAATTTTTCCACAAAGATACAGCTAAATATATATATTTAGAAACCAAAACTCAGAGAGCGTTAGAGGATGCATTCTGTCCTTAAGATGCCCTTGTGCCAAAGCGCAAAAGGTTTACTCTATCAAAAGTTGAATTGAGTAGTAAGCAGGTCTGTTGGTAGATCTTTAAAATTTTTTCTGTGCTCAATTCTCTGCGTGTGTCTGTGACCCCTGGTTATCCTCTGTAGTTGCAATTTAGCTTTGTTCTTGGACATTATTTTCTGTGCTGCTCAAAGTATTTTCAGTTTCTCTGGAGGGAAGTAGCATTACCAAACACAATGTCTGTTCTTGATGCTCTTTCTAGAATCTTAGTTAAAGCTTGACAGCTGATCTTAGACACTCTTTTCATTTAATATAGACTCCAGGATTTCATTTCTGCTTTCTTCAGTTATGTCAAGCCATACTTATTTCCAGGCTGCTAAGTGGAAGAGCCTGAATTAGTTTACAGCACCGAGTGATTTATGGATGAGAAATGTAATTCTGTGACTAGAGAAAGCAATCCAATATGAAGGGTGCCACATTTGACAGATGAGATTAGTGCGCCACAGACCAAAGTCCTAGCTTTCTGGATTATACTACCACAGAGCCCTGCTCTTTGAATACTTGTCCATTTTACTTGAAAATCTCAATGTTTCTAGCATTGTTGTTCCAGATTGCTGTAAGATTGTTGTCTTGCCTGAGAGAAAAGAACAAGAAAAAACCTCCAGTAGCACCACAGATTATCCAGTTTCTATCCCCAGTAAAGGTATTTAACCCATGGATCAAATATCAAAATCCTTTATTAGAAAAATAGACAATGGAACAATTCCCTTGACGGGTGGTAAATCTTAAGTGATGTGAAAATGAAGAGATATTAATCATTAATAATATGATTTGATATTAATCTATAAAATTAATATCCATTAAGAGATATTAATCAATAATATGATTTGATTGTTTTTTGACATATCAGTAAATTATCATTTGATAATGACTAAGCAAATGATTCTGTAGCCACTAAGGGGCTACCCCAAATTGTGAACATAATCTCTTTATTTCCAGCTTTATTTTCTCATGTTCATGCTCTTACAAATTTTGATGAACCTTGGAAATCTTCTCTGAGACTATATACCCTGGTATCAACTTCATGAACAAGCAAACCCTCCCCATACTCTGAAGTGACCCTCTTTTCTACAATTACGAACTTGTACATCCTGATGGACAGCATTATTTTTGCAATCCTCGTGGCCATTTGTTCAATTTGTGTTGCTGGAAGCTAGAACACAGTTTCTGCCTCAACTAACTTTCAGTGAAAAAGTAATTAATGAGGGCCCCCACGGCTGCCCATATATGATGGCAGAACTTCTATATGAGAAAAACATTTACAACAGAATCTTAAGCTAGAAAAGATTCTGGTTAGCATTTTTAGTAATTGAAGGAACCACCCATCCAACTGTGAAATTATTTCCAGAGGCCACTCTGTAACTAGTGTTGCACTTGAGTATTCTTTTTTAATTCCCATTTCACTTACCTTCTGGAATGTCTGTTTCCTGAGTCACTGACCCAGGTTTCATAGACTCTCTAAAAGTCATGGACCCAATGAGCATACATCTGCCATTGCAGAATTTTTTTTAAATGTATGGGTTATTTTGAAAAAAAATATATGTATCACCAGGCTCAATCTCATCATTTTCCTATTGAAGCACAAACGATGCAATTTTGCAACAGCATGTCACCACCTGCCACAACTATTTAGGGTTTAATATGGTGAGGACTGTTTAAATGATTTCTTACCTTTCTGTCTAGCCCAAATGTGTGTTCTCTGAATGCAACTTTTCACTGCATCCTTGAGAAAAAAAAGTCTATTCAAAATATATACAGTTGTTTTGCATTGCATAGTAACCATACATAGGTCACCAGCCAACCCAGAGTTATGCCTCCTTTACAAGTGGACTGTTATAAGATCATCCTTATACCAGCAACAAACACTAGAATCAAATGAGAACATAAAGACAAGTGCTCCCACTGAGTGATTACTTTGAGTGTGTGTTGCTCTGGAAAGCATGTTAAGATCGCTTGCTCTAAGAGGTATGCTAAGTGGAAGGTGATTTGGAATTTATTGTGATCCAGGAATTCTATTGTATACAATATGAATTTAAAAAATCACACATTTATACAGATAGGTACCCTGTCATTTTGGAAATGCTGCCTCTTGGGGACAAAAAAATTCATTTGTGTATTATCAGAATAATTTTTAAAAACCAGCAATATCAGCCAGACGCGATGGCTTACGTCTGTAATCCCAGCACTTTGAGAGGCCGAGGCGGGTGGATCATGAGGTCAGGAGATCAAGACCATCCTGGCTAACACGGTGAAACCCTGTCTCTACTAAAAATACAAGAAACTAGCCGGGCGTGATGGCAGGCGCCTATAGTCCCAGCTACTTGGGAGGCTGAGGCAGGAGAATGGCATCAAGCCAGGAGGCAGAGGTTGCAGTGAGCCGAGATGGCGCCACTCTACTCCAGCCTGGGCGACAGAGGGAGACTCCATCTCAAAAAAAGAAAAACAAAACAAAAAAACCCAGCAATATCCAAAATGATTTTCTTCTACTGTTTGTAGGAACCAGAGACAGAAAATAGCCAGACTAACAGGCAAAATGGCTTTTAAGTTGCTTTTATGAACAAGTATCACTATATTTTTCTGTCCTTATTTTAAACATGACAACTTCAATTTTATGTTAGTTTATAAACAAATATACTCAATTGTAAGTTTGTGTACTTGTCAGAATTTTCCTAAATGAATAGTGACAACTATTTTCAACTTCTATTGCTATTATGGATTTTCCTTTTCTAGTGTTATATAATCTCTGACCTTTAATGAAAACTGCATGTTGCTATCTCACAAATATCTGCCAAACGTTATTCATTTCTATTTTTCTATTTCCACTTCAAACATAGCAATGAATAGGCTTATATCGTATCACCTTGTTCATACTCAGAAAGTATCATTGAACAATATGTGGGGCTTTTAGATAGCAATAATAAAATATTTAGCAAAGTAAAGTTTGCATCTTTAGCTTTTCTAGTTCTAACAGTCTGAGTTGTCACTGTTTAAGTCAATTGGCTATGTTTTGGGCAGAAAGTCAGTCAGAGAGATATGATAATGAAGAAAGCAGGAGTGATTCAAAGCATGAGAGGGGCCTGATATGCCATTGCTGACTTTGAAGATAGGAAAAGGTGGCTGCTGTGGTTTGAACCTGTTACCCCAAAAGATGTGTATTCAAAACTTAATACCCAGTGCAACAGTGTTGAAGTGGGGGATCTTTAAAAGAAGTCTGGGTTGAGGGGGCCCAGCTTTACAGAAAGATTAATGCTTTTATTGCAGCAGTGTTCCTTATCATGGCAGTGGGTTTCTTATAGAAGGGGGAGTGTGGCCCCACTTTCCCTCCCTTTGTTGCTCTCTACTTGCCCTCCTGCCATCAGACGATGCAACAAGCAGGCCCTCACCAGATGCTGGCCCCTTGATCTTGGACGTCACAGCCTCCAGAACTGTGAGCCAATGAATTTCTGTTAAAATGAATTTCTGTTAAATTACCCAATCTGTAGTATTCTATTAGAGCAACCCAAAATGGACTGAGACAGAAAACTGGGGCTGGAGAGTGAGTGTTGCTGTAATAAATCCCTGAAAATGTGGAAGCACCTTTGGATCTGGGTAATGGGTTGAGACTGAAAGAATTTGGAAGTGCACACTAGAAAAAGCCCAGACTGTCATAGAAGAAGCAATAAGGGCAATTCTGGTGAGGACTCAGAAGAGAACTGTAGGGACCTTGTTAGACATGATTTAAGTGGTCATGACCAAAATATTGGTAGAAATATAGACAGTAAAGGCCATTTTGAGGAGGGCTCAGATGTAAATGAGGAAGAAGATATTACAAACTGGAGAAAATGCCATCCTTGTTATATGTTGGCAAAGAGCTGGGCTGAATTGTATCAGTGTCCTAGGGCTTTATGAAAGACAGCATTTAAGTGTGATAAAGTAAGATATTTGGCAGAAGAAATAGCTAAGCAGCAAAGCATTCAGGATGCTGTGTGGCTTTTAATTGCATATAGTAGTATGTGAAAAAAAAAATGATTTAAAGACAGGATTTTAACTAGAAGGAAAACAGAATTTAGGGTTGTGAAATATTCTCAGTCTGGCTATGTGATAGCGATTGAAGAAGAGTTTTCAAGAGGGAAAATCAAGGGTGTGACCAAGTGACCATTTGATAAGGAGATTGGGATGAACTAAATGAAGCCAGAGGCTATTCATCAGGATAATAAAAGGATGATCCCAAAGGCACTTGGAAGAGTCTCCATACTGCCCCTCCAATCATAGGCCCAGAGTGCCAAGGTTTGGAGGAAGAAAATATGTCAAAAGAGAGGCTAGGCCTAGGGTGGCCCAGGGAACCTCAGCATTTGCTGTGTTGCACTGTATCAAGTGTCTGCTTCATGCATTTCTATGCAGTGCTCCTCGGCTGCCTCACCAGGAGCCCAAGCAGGAACAGGTGCAGCTCAACCTGCTTCTGTGGGTGGTGCAAGCTGGAAATCTTGATGGAGTCTATGCAGTACTACTTTTGCAGGTGCCTAGAATGCAAAAGTTCTGAGGGCATGACTTCCTCCACCTGGACTTCAAAGTATGTTGGGAACCACCTGGGACTGAGGCAGGAACTGGTCTCAGGGGCAGAACCATCAAAGAGTGCCACCCTAGGGCAATGCTAAGCAGAACCATGAGACGGGAGCCACATCATAAAGTTCCCACGAGGGCAATGCCTAGTGGAGCCATGGGAGCAAAACCACCATAGAAACCCTAGCACTGTAGAGCTACCTGCATGCAGCATCAGCCTGAGAGAGCTACAGGCAGGAGGCTCCAACTCATGAAAACTACTGCGTGGTCTAAGCCCAACAATGCCAGGGGTGCAGGGCTGCCCACAGCCTTAGGTGCCCAAGCTCTGCCTCAGTGTGTTCAGGAGGCAGCACATGGAATGAAAGATTATTTTGGACTCCTAAGATTTAATGTTATCTGTTCTGTGGGGTTCTGGACTTATTCCTTTTTTCTTACATATTCCTCCCTTTGGAATGAATATGTCTATCCTATGCATGTCCCGTCATTGTATTTTGGAAATCGATAACTTGCTTTGATTTCACAGGCTCACAGCTGGAGGTGGGGGTGGCGGTTGCCTCATGATGAATCATGCCTTGGGTCTTATCTGTATCTGATTTAGATGAGAATCTGAAGTTTGGACTTTTGAATAAATGTATTTAGCATGTGAGATAAACATGAATCTGGAGGTCCAGGAGCAGAGTGCTGTGGTTTGAACGTGTCCCCCAAACAGCATATGTTTAAAATTTAATCCCAATGCAAAAATGTTGGAAGGTGGACCTTTGAGAAGTGATTTAAGCCATGAGGGCTATGCCCTCATGAATAGATTAATACTGTTATCGTGGAATTGTGTTTATTATCTTGGAAGTGGGTTCCTTGTAAAAAAAATGAGATTTGATTTCTCTTCTCTCTCTTGTGCTTTCTTTGTACCTTTTTGCCATGAGATGATGCAACATGAAGGTTCTCACCAGACGCTGGCCCCTTAATCTTGAACTTCCCAGCCTCCAGAATTGTCGATTATAAATTATCCAGTCTGTGAGTCTGTTACAGCAGCACAAAGTGAACAAGACTGTAGCCAAGAGGCCTGTAATGTGGATGATCTCTGTAAGCCGAGATGAACAAGCAACAAGGAAACTGAGACCTGGAGCAGAGCCCTGTGGTCACCTTGACTTTAGCTTTGTGAGACTCTATGCAGAGACCCAGTGGAGCCATTGTTGTTCCTAGCCTTCTGCCCATGGAGATTATACATTAAAAATAGTTTTGTTTTAATTTTCTAAATTTGTGGTAATTTTTTATAGTGGCAATGCAATGTACAACACATCAACTTTTACCCTTTAAAGTAAGTGATGAGCTAGGACTTAATTGTGCAGGTATCTGACTTTAGTTATTCTCTAATGTTTATTAAGTTCCTGTATTTAAAAATGTGTCATTGGCTGGGCACAGTGGCTCATGCCTGTAATCCTAGCATTTTGGGAGGCCGAGGCGGGTGGATCACGAGGTCAGGAGTTCAAGACTAGCCTGTCAAAGATGGTGAAACCCCGTCTCTACTAAAAATTAAAAAAAAAAAAAAAAAATTACCCAGGCATGGTGGCTGGCACCTATAATCCCAGCTACTTGGGAGGCTGAGGCAGAGAATTGCTTGAACCTGGGAGGCAGAGGTTGCAGTGAACTGAGATTGCACCATTGCACTCCAGCTTGGATGACAACGAGACTTTGTCTCAAAAAAAAAAATTATTAATTTTAGTTGAGGAAGTCTGAATTTATATGTAATGAGAGTTTAATATAGTTTATTATATAATTAGGTTAAATTACATTTCTGGATAAGCTTTATTAATATACTATTGCTGCCATTACAAATTACCAAAATTTAGTGGCTTAAAACAATGCAAATTTATCATTGTACATTTGTATGGATCAGAAATCTGACATAGTCTCAATGACTTAAAATTAAGGTGTTAGCAGACTCATGTTCTAGGGGTTCTAGAGGATAACCCACCTCCTTGACTTTTTCACCTTCTAGAGGTTACCAAATTTGCTTTGTTTAAATAAACTTCTGCCATCTTCAAAGCCAGTAACATAATATTCCTCTGATCATTATTACATAGTCACATTTCCCTCTGATCAGAGTTGGGATTCAGGTAATTACATAGCCATCACCCAGATAATCCAGAATAATCTTCCAATTTCAAGGTTTACGTCTTTAATCAGATCTACAAAAGTCTCCTATGTTAACATATTCATAGGTTTAAAGATTAGGACATGGAAATCTTGGAGGGGGATTATTATTCCACTATATACAATAAACATATAAAATTATTGTGCATTGAAGACAAGCTAATACATTTTCCTATTTTTTACTCCAAAGAAAAGGTGAGTCCTTTGAAATAGATGCCAAAAAATCTGTTCTGATTCATATTCTTATATCACCGTAGCCATGATGTAATCCCCACATTGACTACATCATTTCAGTCTGTGCCAACAAACTGTTTTCATGTATTTAGTCGTCTTCTTTCACCATCAGTTTATTAATTAAACAAAGCTCCTTTTATATATTGATGAAAATAGTCACACTCTGTAAAATATTTGAAGAGATTTTTTCAGAGCCAAATATGAGTGACCATGGTCCATGACACAGCCCTCAGGAGGTCCTGAGAACACATGCTCAAGGGGGTCAGGGTGCAGCTTGGTTTTATACATTTTAGAGAGACATGGGACTTCAATCAAACACATTTAAGAAATACATTGGTTTGATCCAGAAAGGTGGGATAGCTCAAAGCGGGGACTTCCAGCCTACAGGTAGACTTAAAAATGTTCCAGTTGAAAATGGGTTGAGTTTCTCTAAAGACCTGGGATCAATAGGAGCGAATGTCTGGGTTAAGACAAGAGGTTGTGGGGAACAAAGTTCTTATTTGCAGAGGAAGCCTTCAGATAGCCGGCTTCAGAGAGAATAGGTTGTAAAATGTTTCTTATCAGACTTAAAGTCTGTGTTGATGTTAATCCTGGAGACATATAATGAGGCAGGTCCAATACCCACTTCCCGTCATGGCCTGAAACGGTCTCTACATTTGAAGAGTGTCCCTTGCTGACCAGGAAAAAATAAAAATAAATAAATAAGTATGCTGAAAAAAAAATCACTTTCCATGAACATTAAAATTTTTTCTTATGTGGAGAAATAGGAACACTTTTACACTGTTGGTGGGATTGTAAACTAGTCCAACCATTATGGAAAACAGTATGGCGATTCCTCAAGGATCTAGAACTAGATGTACCATATGACCCAGCCATCCCATTACTGGGTATATACCCAAAGGATTATAAATCATGCTGCTATAAAGACACATGCACACGTATGTTCATTGCGGCACTATTCACAATAGCAAAAACTTGGAATCAACCCAAACGTCCATCAGTGACAGACTGGATTAAGAAAATGTGGCACATGTACACCATAGAATACTATGCAGCCATAAAAAAGGATGAGTTTGTGTCCTTTGTAGGAACATGGATGAAGCTGGAAACCATCATTCTCAGCAAACTATCACAAGAACAGAAAACCAAACACCGCATGTTCTCACTCATAGGTGGGAACTGAACAATGAGATCAATTGGACTCGGGAAGGGGAACATCACACACCGGGGCCTATTATGGGGAGGGAGGAGGGGGGAGGGATTGCACTGGGAGTTATACCTGATGTAAAGGACGAGTTGATGGGTGCAGCACACCAACATGGCACAAGTATACATATGTAACAAACCTGCACGTTATGCACAGGTACCCTAGAACTTAAAGTGTAATATAATTTAAAAAAATCTTTTCTTAGAGGGAATCCTCCCTAACTCATTTTATGAGGCCAACATCATCCTGATACCAAAGCCTGGCAGAGACACAACAAAAAAAGAGAATTTTAGACCAATATCCCTGATGAACATCAATGCAAAAATCCTCAATAAAATACTGGCAAACCGGATTCAGCAGCACATCAAAAAGCTTATCCACCATGATCAAGTGGGCTTCATCCCTGGGATGCAAGGCTGGTTCAACATTCGCAAATCAATAAACATAATCCAGCATATAAACAGAACCAAAGACAAGAACCACATGATTATCTCAATAGATGCAGAAAAGGCTTTTGACAAAATTCAACAGCCCTTCATGCTAAAAACGCTCAATAAATTCGGTATTGATGGAACGTACCTCAAAATAATAAGAGCTATTTATGACAGACCCACAGCCAATATCATACTGAATGGGCAAAAACTGGAAAAATTCCCTTTGAAAACTGGCACAAGACAGGGATGCCCTCTCTCACCACTCCTATTCAACATAATGTTGGAAGTTCTGGCTAGGGCAATCAGGCAAGAGAAAGAAATCAAGGGGATTCAGTTAGGAAAAGAAGAAGTCAAATTGTCCCTGTTTGCAGATGACATGATTGTATATTTAGAAAATCCCATTGTCTCAGCCCAAAATCTCCTTAAACTGATAAGCAACTTCAGCAAAGTCTCAGGATACAAAATTAATGTGCAAAAATCACAAGCATTCGTATACACCAGTAACAGACAGAGAGCCAAATCATGAATGAACTTCCATTCACAATTGCTTCAACGAGAATAAAATACCTAGGAATCCAACTTACAAGGGATGTAAAGGACCTCTTCAAGGAGAACTACAAACCACTGCTCAGTGAAATAAAAGAGACACAAACAAATGGAAGAACATACCATGCTCATGGATAGGAAGAATCAATATCGTGAAAATGGCCATACTGCCCAAGGTAATTTATAGATTCAATGCCATCCCCATCAAGCTACCAACGAGTTTCTTCACAGAATTGGAAAAAACTGCTTTAAAGTTCATATAGAACCAAAAAAGAGCCCGCATCTCCAAGACAATCCTAAGTCAAAAGATCAAAGCTGGAGGCATCATGCTACCTGACTTCAAACTATACTACAAGGCCACAGTAACCAAAACAGCATGGTACTGGTACCAAAACAGAGATATAGACCAATGGAACAGAACAGAGTCCTCAGAAATAATACCACACATCTACAGCCATCTGATCTTTGACAAACCTGACAGAAACAAGAAATGGGGAAAGGATTCCCTATTTAATAAATGGTGCTGGGAAAATTGGCTAGCCATAGCAGAAAGCTGAAACTGGATCCTTTCCTTACTCCTTACACGAAAATTAATTCAAGATGGATTAGAGACTTAAATGTTAGACCTAATACCATAAAAACCCTAGAGGAAAACCTAGGTAGTACCATTCAGGACATAGGCATGGGCAAAGACTTCATGTCTAAAACACCAAAAGCAACAGCAGCAAAAGCCAAAATTGACAAATGGGATCTCATTAAACTAAAGAGCTTCTGCACAGCAAAAGAAACTACCATCAGAGTGAACAGGCAACCTACAGAATGGGAGAAAAATTTTGCAATCTACTCATCTGACAAAGGGCTAATATCCAGAACCTACAAAGAACTCAAACAAATTTACAAGAAAAAAACAAACAACCCCATCCAAAAGTGGGCAAAGGATATGAACAGACATTTCTCAAAAGAAGACATTCATACAGCCAACAGACACATGAAAAAATGCTCATCATCACTGGCCATCAGAGAAATGCAAATCAAAACCACAATGAGATACCATCTCACACCAGTTAGAATGGCGATCATTCAAAAGTCAGGAAACAACAGGTGCTGGAGAGGATGTGGAGAAACAGGAACACTTTTACACTGTTGGTGGGATTGTAAACTAGTTCAACCATTATGGAAAACAGTATGGCGATTCCTCAAGGATCTAGAACTAGATGTACCATATGACCCAGCCATCCCATTACTGGGTATATACCCAAAAGAGTATAAATCATGCTGCTATAAAGACACATGCACACGTATGTTTATTGCGGCACTGTTCACAATAGCAAAGACTTGGAATCAACCCAAATGTCCATCAGTGACAGACTGGATTAAGAAAATGTGGCACATATACACCATGGAATACTATGCAGCCATAAAAAAGGATGAGTTTGTGTCCTTTGTAGGGACATGGATGCAGCTGGAATCCATCATTCTTAGCAAACTATCACAAGAACAGAAAACCAAACACCGCATGTTCTCACTCATAGGTGGGAACTGAACAATGAGATCACTTGGACTCGGGAAGGGGAACATCACACACCGGGGCCTATCATGGGGAGGGGGAGGGGGGAGGGATTGCATTGGGAGTTATACCTGATGTAAATGACGAGTTGATGGGTGCAGCACAGCAACATGGCACGAGTATACATATGTAACAAACCTGCACGTTAATCACATGTACCCTAGAACTTAAAGTATAATAATAATAATAATAATAAATCTTTTCTTTACCATGGAATACTATGCAGCCATAAAAAAGGATGAGTTCATGTCCTTGGTAGGGACATGGATGCAGCTGGAAACCATCATTCTCAGCAAACTATCGCAAGAACAGGAAACCAAATAACGCATGTTCTCACTCATAGGTGGGAATTGAACAATGAGATCACTCAGACACAGGAAGGGGATCATCACACACCGGGTGCTATTGTGGGGGGGTGGGTGGGGAGGGATAGCATTAGGAGATATACCTAATGTAAATGACGAGTTGATGGGTGCAGCACACCAACATGGCAGATGTATACATATGTAACAAACCGTGTTGTGTACATATACCCTAGAACTTAAAGTATAATATATATATATATAACAACAACAACAAAAAACAAAAGAGTGCCCTGGCTGAGGAAGAATTCCATTCAGATGGTCGGGTGGTTAGGGGGTGCTTAGAATTTTATTTTTGGTTTACATATATACAATTTTTTTTTTTTTTTTTTTTTTTTTTTTTTTTTTTTTTTTGAGATGGAGTCTCACTCTGTCTCCCAGGCTGGAGTGCAGTGGCCGGATCTCAGCTTACTGCAAGCTCTGCCTCCTGGGTTCACACCATTCTCCTGCCTCAGCCTCCCGAGTAGCTGGGACTACAGGCACCGCCACCATGTCTGGCTAGGTTTTTGTATTTTTTTAGTAGAGACAGGGTTTCACCGTATTAACCAGGATGGTCTCGATCTCCTGACCTCGTGACCCGCCTGTCTCGGCCTCCCAACATATATACATTCTTTATTGATGATGATTATTAGGAGGCTTTGAAGACTAGAAAACTATTGAAAAATGTTGCCGAAATAATATGCCTTCTCTTATATGTAATACCTTTACCAATATTTTCTGAAATGATTTTCTACGTAGAAAGGCCCACAGACCAGTTTTTTCCAGAAACCAAAATTTCTACTGTTTATGGCCCTGTGCGTTCTGCTTAGTTTTCTGTGTTGCACTGAGGAATCTAAGTGAAAACAGATTCCCCATCAGGACATAAATTTTTATTCCATAATATTAAACAGCCTTTTAGGCTGCAAGAAACTGAAACTAATAGATATTTTTTCCTCGTTTTTGGGTGTCTGCACTATTGTGTAGGTGTGTGTGCATGCACACACACACAAATAGGACTATCTTTCCATTGACTTTTGTATATCTCTTTTTACTTTATGCATTCAGGAAGGCAGGTGAGTACCCGTACTCTCCTGTATTGCCCTGTTGTTCCGGCCTCCATTCTATTCTGTGCATTCATTGGCACTGTTGAGGGCGCACAGTAAAGAATTCAGGAAAACGACTTTTGTTTTTCTCTGTCTTCACAGAAAACAATTTCACGATGTGTGTGCATGAAATAAAGATTCCACTATGAGATAATCTTGATCTCAGTAATGTTTAATATTTTCTTCGTTTCTGGAATATTGTCTGGAAATTACTGCTTATCATAATTAACACTGAGACCAAGTATATTTTTTCTTCATTGACATACTATGTGTAACATAATTTTTAGAAGAAGAAAAAATGTTTAAGTGAAAAAGATGCCATGTTTTGGTGGAGTTCCTAACAACATCATTTTGCATTCATAAATTACTTTACACTAAGTACTTCTAAAAAATTCATTAAAAAGAAAAGCAGAAACTATACCACTCCTTGTGGCTGAAAACCACCAATTTATATTTGAAATATATAATTGTGGATCAGAATGGTGTTCCATTTTCTTCTTTGGACAATGATTGGATATAATTAATTGGATGGAACTGCTACTTCCAATGGAATAGGCATTGCTTTCATGTATTCTGACTCCATATTAAAATGATAGCACAAAATAGTTTCTGTATTTCAAATTTAACAGGATGCTTAAAATTGAATGAAGATCATTTAACTCCAAAAGAATTGTTATTAATAATTGTATTTATGAAAGAAGTAAAAAATTTAAAAAAGTGTTCAATGATGACTCAGTGAATGCAAGCTCTGTGCTCCTAAAGCCTGTTATTAGAGTGGACTCTGCAGTTATTTAAAAAGAAGCCTGGAGTCATTGTGACTACCCAAAGCATTGTCTATCATAGTATTACTATATTATTATATACAGTCTATAATCTTTTTTATGATAAAATATATCTTCAATAATGCAGACACACCTTATTGAACATAGCTAGTACATATGTTCAATACAATAATATGCCTTATAATTTTTTAAATGCCACTAATTATAATATACATTAATTATAATTAAGTTTATAAATACTATTAGAACATCTATTTAATGTATTCTTTCAATATAATTTAATCAGTCATGTAGGGTTTGTGGATACTCTGTCACAGAAAATGTTCTGATTAAGAGATACAACAATGAGCACAGAACAGTGTCTGCTTTCTTGGAACTTAAGGATTAATTTTCATTGCCTCCAAGCACAAAGTCTAATTACATTATAATTGTAATGATTCAAAGAAGCATATCATTGAGATGGTAGAGAAGAAAATACAGTCAAGGTTGAGTAAACTACACTTATGTCATAAAATCCCTAGATTCAGGAAAGTACAATGCATACATCTCCCTGGTAAAACAAACGTCAATCGCTTATGGAGCTATGATAACACATTAGGTTTATGTTCTTAGTCTTTTGTGATTTTTTTAAATTCAGTGCTTTTATAATCAAATGTTCAAGCATATTATCATCTCATGTTATCTGTTAGATTGTTTCTTTTTTCATTCATTATTTATTTATTTTCCTTTAAAATTTTCTACTATTGGGGACGTCTATTTCTGGCCAAGATGGAGAGAACTGGACAAGATTTATTGTCCTGACTGAAACAACCACACATATGGAAAAAATGTATAAGATAATACTTTTAAAGGGAAATTCCAATTTGTGCCGCGATGAGATGCAAAAGCACACAAATTAGAATGGTTAAAATTTTAAAAGCTGACCCTACCAAGTGTTGAGGATGTAGAGAAACTAACTTTTTTACACTGCTGATGGAATGCAAAATGACAAAACCATTTTGGAAAATATTTTGGCATATTTTTTAAAAGTTAAATATGTATGTACCATATGATCCAACTACTCCACTCTTCAGTGTTTACCCAAAATATATGAAAACACTGCCATACAAAGACATGTACATAGATATTTACAGCAATATCATTTGTAATAACCCAAAGTGGAAACAGTGATTTGCCTATAAACAGGTGAAGAAATAAATATACTATGATATATTTATGCAATGAAATTCTACATATTAATAAAAAATAATGAATTATGACACATTACTATATTACTATATATGGATCTCAAATAATTACTATGAGTGAAGGAATATAGACAAAGAGTACACGCCCTTTTATTTCAATTATGTAAAATTCTAGAAAATTTAAGCTAATCTATAGTGATAGAAAACTGATCAATAATTGCTTGGGATTAAGGGCGGAGTGGAATGGGGATAGGAAAATGGGATTGCTTAGTGGAACAAAGTATCTTTGCAGGTGACGTATATGATATATTTATTATCATAGGATGGATATGATGATAAATCCCACTCCTTGTGGCTGAAAACCACCAATTTATATTTGAAAATAACTGTGGATCAGAATAGTGTTCCATTTTCTTCTTTGGACAATGATTGGATATAATTAATGTGATGTAACTACTACTTCCAAAGGAATAGGCATTGCCTTGCATGTATTCTGACTCCATATTAAAATGATAACACAAAATAGTTTCTGTATTTCAAATTTATCGGGATGCTTAAAATTGAATGAAGATCATTTAACTCCAAATATCTGTCAAATATCTTCTTGCTAACACTCTAAGTATGTGCAGTTAATTGTATGTCAATTGCACCCCAATTAAGCCAATAAAAAATATAGTACTGAAAGATAGCTCGATGTCTCACTTAGTAAGCAAGATGCTTCCATATAATTTTGAATGAAGTGCTAGCTGTGAAAGTATTTGTTGTCTATAGTAAAAGCACATTTTTTTTTTTTTGCTGTAGGCAAATAAGCTTTGTGTATATGATGTTTTGATTATCCATTGACTGTTTTATGACGTTACACAAAATTTTTAAATTGTTGGTGGACCATGAGTAAGAAACACTTAAAACAGGGACTCATTTCCATGGCTGTAATTTTCTAGTGAATGGTGATGGCAGCAAAGTATATTAAAGTGCTTTATTCTAAAGGCAGTTATATTTTAGTGGTGAGTAAGGGGCATCTTTAGAGAGTCTATAGGGCCCTATAGAATTATTTTAGTTTAGAGTTTCCATCTAATAAATTAAATTTATTATGCCAAGGAGACATTGGGAATTGGCCATTTCCATACAACTGGACATAACTTGAAAATTCATGGGTTTTTTTGAGTTCACAGAGAGAATTAACTAACTATATCATTTTAGAAAGTATTTCTGACATTCTAATAAAACATTTGTATAGATTCTTTTAATTCCCAATTTTAAAAATCACACAAGCGCCTAGTTTGTTTCATATAATGAAATATAAGTACCTGTGTATAATGTAAAATAACTTAGAGCTCAGAAACATTATTTTAAGATTAAAGGGATTTCTCTAAAGTATTGCAATTCCAAGGCTTGATTTTTACAAAGTCGTGTTGACAATTATTATCACTAAAAATGTCAGCTTCTCAGTTACAAATTACCGGAAACATTAGGGTAGAAGCACAGACCACATGTATTCAGATGTTCACTGCTCTTAGGAGGATAGGAAAAAAAGTAAACACAAAGTAGCATATTTGAGTCCCCTTAAGGCTTCTAGCATCTATACATAAGTATGTTCTTCTTTCAATTTATAACATGAAATATTTTAATATATATATATATAAACTTTACTCTAATTCTTAATAAAGTCTATTATAGTCAAAACTATTTTTGAAGGAAAAGATAAATACTGTTTATTTTACAGCTATTTTCTGAAGTGGACCTAAGCTCCAGTTATAAAAAATTGTTTCTCTAATTGAGTATTTTATTTACATGAAATGCATATCCACTATTTTGACAACTTTTTGTTGCCTAATGTATGACTTCTTCTAAGTCTAAAATTTTCTTTCATGTCTGTTATGATGATATTAATATTATGTGGGGACTCTCCATAATGCTGTATTACTCCACCCATTGAGTTATGAGTGAGCTCTTCACTGTGTTCATAAAAATTGTTTTTTCTCTTTTTCATCATTTTTTTTCTTTTTTGTAATTATAACCTTCCAATCTCTTCACTCCATACTCATGAAAACACTAAATAAATATTAACAGGGCCTGGCGGAGTGGCTCACGCCTGTAATCCTAGCACCTCAGAAGGCCGAGGCGGGCAGATCACGAGGTCAGGAGATCCAGACCATCCTGGCTAACACGGTGAAACTCCGTCTCTACTAAAAATACAAAAATTAACCAGGCATGGTGGCGGCACCTGTAGTCCCAGCTACTCGGGAGACTGAGGCAGGAGACTGGTGTGAACCCGGGAGGCGGAGCTTGCAGTGAGCCGAGATGGCGCCACTGCACTTCAGCCTGGGCAACAGAGTGAGACTCTGTCTCCAAATAAATAAATAAATAAATATTGACAATTACATTTACATAACATTACTACTTAAGAAGTTTTTTTTTAAAAAAAAAAAAAACTTGTTTTACAGACAGGGGGATCATGTGCAGGTTTGTTGCATGAGTATATTGCACGCAGGTAGTGAGCATAGGGCCGGATAAGTAGTTTTTCAACCTAATCCCCCTCTTTCCCTCCCCACTCTAGTAGTGCATAGTATCCATTATTTCCATGTTTGTGTCCATGTGTGCTTAATGTTTAGTACCTACTTGTGAGAACCTGTAGTATTTGGTTTTTTGTTCCTGTGTCGATTCAGTTAGGATTCCAGTCTCCAGTTCCATCCATGTTGCCGCCAAAGACATGATTTCGTCCTTTTTTATGGCTGCATAGTATTCCACAGTGTATCATCCTCCATTTTCTTTATCCAACCCATTGATGGGCACCTAGGTTGATTCCATGTCTTTGCTATTGTGTGTAGTGCAGGACTGTGGAAAGCAGTTTGGAGATTTCTTGGAAAGAACTTAAAACAGTTACCATTCAACCCAGCAATTCCATTACAGGGTGTATACGTAAAGGAAAATATATCCTCATGCTAAAAAGATACATACAGTCCTATGTTCATCACTACAATTTTTTATAATCAGCAAATCGCCTTCACTAAAAAGTAAGAGACTTTCTGATTTCTCCTTCTCAAAGTTTGTTCCTTAACTAAAGTCTACTGTAATTTACAAAAAAAAGAAGATAATCAATAGTAAAGCAATATAAAAGTTTAACAATAGTACTTTCTGTGTACTATGAATTCTTAATCTATTTCCAAGTTTTGATGTCTATTCTTTTTAGGCTACATTGAACCCTCAAGTTTTAGAGCTGGGATAGGTAATTGATTTCATTTTTTTCAAGTAACTACAATAGATGAATAGAGATTACCAGTAAAGCATCTTGAAACGGATACTGTAGCCACAGTGACTTTTGTGTCTGTGGAGAGGAAGTGAGTTTATTTGCTACTGAATTCTCTATATAAGAGCTACTGATAAACCCTACACTTGATTTATACTGTGTTTGTAAGGGATGATCATGCACCTGGTTAATGGTCTTTCAATTTCTTTATTATTATAACCTAAAAATTGCATACCATGGTTCTACCATCCAGCATCCAGAAATGTATCCCAGTCTCTGGAGTATTATGAGTTTAGTATTCAGTGTGAAACAGTGGTAGGCACTGTGTGAGTACAGAGGACTAGAAAGTCTGAGACCTCATGGGGATTCAGTCACTAAACAAAGAATAACTAATTCTCAAGGGTAACCACAACCTTCTACAAGATAGTAGACAACATTTATCAACCTACATGCACATTTTAAAAAATGGAGTAAAATTCTCAGCACACAGAAGAGGCAGTGATGTTTACTTGGAAGTTGCAATTTAGTAAATTTGAATGAGGCAAATGTTTTAGTATTTTTAAACTTTACTACTGGATATAAATTAAATATTTTATTTGGCTAATGTGAAAATATTCTCTAGTTCCCATATAGTAGCATTTTAAAGCACAAAATCCTCTCCTGTTATATACAATGTACCTTTCATTTGAAATTCTATTACGCTGAGTCGAGAGAATTTGAAGTTCAGAATTCCACGCAGTCTTGCTAATAGTAATTGCCCCATCCAGTGTTCAAAAGAATTTTAATCAGGTTCAATTTTAATAAAATTAGTTCCGATTAAAATTTTTATCTGGGGATAATTTTTAAAAGTAAACTATTTTTTCTGGCAATTTGCATATTATATGACCATATATATTTCATTTTATGGCTTTCTTAATTTTATTATATTTTTATTTATTAAATTATCTTCTGATATTGAAAATCACTTTGTCATTTTCTTTTCATTTTAAAACATTGTTCCTCCTGAAAATAATTTATGAATATGAAAATATTGCCAAAAAGTACTTTTTATCTTTAAACTCAGCACAAAATTGATAGTGCTATAAAAGGATGTCCATTTCACATTATACTATGAAGGATTCTTCTCATAGATTCGGTATAATTTTAGATCATTTTATGATGTTTACTTTCCATCATTCTAAATGTTTAAAGTCTGATGTAAACCACAATCTGGCAACAGATTTATGGGGACACTTTTAGATACATTTTCCATTTCTCTGAATAACAATTCACTTGGCTTTGCAATAGATCAAGTTTTGACATTAAAATGTGGAAGTGCTCTTGCAAGTCATGGCAATACATTGCACGTATCAAAGCCTCTACATTGGAAGACACACTTCACTTTTCTTTAAGCAGTAAACTCCCTTGATTCCTGTTTTGAAGTGCATAATTACAAATGAAGTATACATATAACGCTTAATAAATGTGAAAGTTTACCAAGTCAATAGCAATATGATCTCAACATCACAGAAGAATAGGACTGGGTGGATCTTAAATTTGTAGTCCAAACATTCTTCTAATAACTAAACTCTATACCATCCCCATTGAACCTCCATCTGAGATATGCCTGGTCACTTCCTGCTACGGTGAAGTCCATGAGTCTTCAGACTATCACTTCATCTCAGGACACCCTTGCTTCAACCACTAAGCCTAGTTCTAATTTATAGGGACATAAAAATCAAATCAAAATGCACTTTCTCTTCCACATAAATGTTCTTAAAATACATAGAAACCAACTCTTTCTTCTCTCTAGTGAAATGTTCCAGCATCTTTTGTTTTTATTATAAATTTGGTATATTTGAAACTCTCTTCCATTAAGCTTCCTTTTCCTTTGAACTTAACCTAATTAGACTATATGTCTTTTTGGTTGTTTTGCTTTTTGAGACAGAGTCTCGCTCTGTAACCCAGGCTGGAGTGCAGTGGTAAGATGTCGGCTCACTGCAACCTCCACTTCCTGTGTCCTGGTTCAAGCAATTCTCCTGCCTCAGCCTCCCGAGTAGCTGGGATTACAGGCACGTACCAGCATGCCCAGCTAATTTTTATATTTTTAGTAGAGACGGGGTTTCACCATGTTGGCCAGGCTGGTCTTGAACTCCTGACCTCGTGATCCACCCGCTTCGGCCTCCCAAAGTGCTGGGATTACAGGCGTGAGCCACCACTCCCAGCCAGTCTAGATGTCTTTAAACCTATGACATCCATTACTGAGATTAGTTCTCTATGTGGAGTCTAATCCACAGCAACTAGAGGTAGATGATCACCTCTCATAATACGAATGTCATGCTGCTTCTGTTATCACAGAATAAGATCACATTCAGCCTATGTAATGTGCTGAATTGCAATTACAATTGCACATTGTAATTTGTCAATTCAGCATAGTTGAATTGGACCACCTATTCTGTCAAATAAAACCCTTATGTGTCTTTCACATATGATGACCAAAGCCCATATTCTTGCATCATGAAACTGTGTGATTGGCATTAAAAATTAAATGAAACCAGCAAATAGTTTTGTTATTTATGGGGATTGGTCAGTAACAAAACTGGGGAAGTTATGCACTTCAAATTGATTTGTGAATTAATCCTTGAATTCAGCAAATTAGTTTGATATTAAGACTATAGACTCTGGAGGCAACCTGATGAATCTCTTGATTCAACTTTATCATCTGTTAAAATAGAATGTTATTATCTAACTTGAAAAATGGTACAAGTATTAAAAGAGATAATTTTATGAATTTTTTCACATAATGACTGGCATAGGAAGCACTAAGATAGATGTTATCCCTAATGAAGATAATGGCAATGATGAAGCTTGGTGGATCCAAGGATCTCACACTCATCATCTAACATTCTCTTTACCACATTAAAAGCTGAATTGCAGCACGACAATCTATATTGTCATAAGAGAGGGAAGAATGCACCTTTCAAACAAATTTCAAGAGCTTACATCTGGTGAGACATAGACAAACAAAATAAGCAGATTAGAAATTAACATGAAAGCTCTGTACAATGAGTATTTTTTAAAAGTATGAAACATCAGTGCAGTTGTATTTGGGTTTATCTGGAGAAATCAGAGAGGTCTCAAAAGAGAATGCAGGATTTGAAGTCCAGCCAGAAGATGAGTAAGTCTTTCAGGCAAACCAGAAAATCAAAGATCCTGGGATCTTTATTGTCTCAGGAAGAAAACTATTAACTGTACAGAACTAGGAGAAAGTGTGGCATTGCCAGAGATGAGGAAGAGTGAAACATAAACTGAGGAAGGAGGGGAGGAGAGGGGACTCAACACAGAGAGAGTCCATGAAGGGCTTCAAGCTATCTACAGGTTTAAAATTTTTTTCCTACATACAAAAGGTAATTATCAGTATAAGCAGGGCAATTCGAAAACCATGTTAACGGCATGATCATATTCTTAGGTTTGAGAGGCTAGCATGACAGGAAGAGAACAGTGGTGACTGGGCAAGCATGTCCCTGCAGGGAGGGAAAACTGTAAAAAGAAGAGGGACAATTCAGTGGGAAAATGAGAATATCATGCAGAAAAGTAGAAATTAGCATGTAAAGAACAGGGAGTTATGGGGGATACTAAGCAACAAAATATTTTTGGAATGTTGACATGGAATCTTAGAACTAGAGATTTTGGGCAAAATTGAAGTTTCTTGTTTTTTGAAACACAATAGATGTTCAATTTTCTGAAATAGGGAATGAAAAAGGTTGTCTTAGCCTGTTTTGTGCTGTTATAGCAAAATACCACAGATTGGGTAATGTATAAAGAAATAAAGTACACTTTTATTTCTCACAATTCTGGAGGCTGGGAAGTTCCAAATCAGGGCATTAGCATCTGATGAGGGCCTTCTTGCTGCATCTTCATATGGTGGAAGGCATCTAGAGAAGAACTCATGCTTGCTAGCCTTTTTCTTTCTTTTCTTTTTTTTTTTTTTTTTTTGGAGAGGGAGTCTTGTTCTGTTGCCCCTACTGGAGTGCAGTGACACGATCTCGACTCACGGCAACCTCTGCCTCTGGGTTCCCACAATTCTCCTGCCTCAGCCTCCTGAGTAGCTGGGATACAGGCGCCCGCCACCACACCCGGCTAATTTTTGTATTTTTAGTAGAGATGGGGTTTCACCATGTTGGCCAGGCTGGTCTCAAACTCCTGATCTCAGGCAATCTGCCTGCCTCAGCCTCCCAAAATACTGGGATTACAGGCATGAGCTACCGCACCTGGCCACTAGCCTTTTTTTTTTTTTTTTTAATTAGACTTTATGTTCTAGGGTACACGTGCACAACGTGCAGGTTTGTTACATATGTATACATGTGCCATGTTGGGGTGCTGCACCCATTAACTCGTCATTTACATTAGGTGTATCTCCTAATGCTGTCCCTCCCCCCTCCCTCCACCTCACAACAGAAAATGTGCCACTAGCCTTTTTAATGGCAGCATTGATTCATTCATGAGAGCAGAGCCCTCAAGACTTAAGTACCTCCCATTAGGCCCCACCTCCCAACACTATTGCATTGGTGATTAATCCAACACATGAATGGAGGAATGCTGGAGGCATGGAAGGAGGCATGCTAAGGTGTTGGTACAGACAAATGTATCAGTGGAGGAAAAGGAATTAAACTAAATTTTTGCCTTATAGATTTGATTTTCTTGTAAAAATAAAAGCAGCATAATTTGGTAAATGTGAAGAAAAAGATACAGGAATGTTGGGGAACATATTCAGACCACAGCAGAAGGTACATAAAAACTGGAAGAAGTTGGCAATTGTTAGATTCAGATTAATAGATTTTAAATTGTTTTAAATTTAAACAGATTAAAAAGATTACTATATTTAAATTAATAGATTTTAAATTGCTTGAAGCCCAAGTGAGGAAATGGGAGAATGAGAGAGATTTTGAGAAAACTACCAGTAAATGGGAGTCTCAGACACAAGTATTGATGAAATTGCCCAGTTAGGATACACAGAATAAGGAAAGACCTAAGTCGGAGCCTTATGAGATGTCAGTAATCGCAGGATATTTTGATACATGTGTTTGCATGCGGAGGGGAAGATGCCAATAGTAGGTAGATTGAAGGACATGAAATTGAGCCAAATTCCCAGAGAGAGTGCAAGGGCAAAATCTCAAGTCAGGTAAGTGGGTTGCATTTGGAAAGCAGGGATTTTTTCTTTTTCTTTTTTTGACATTTGCGGGAAGGAGGTATGCTAAGCTGTTGGTGTACATATATGTATCAATGGAGAAAAAGAAAGTCAACTAAATTTTTGCCTTATAGATTTGATTTTCCTGTAAATAGAAAAGCAGAATAATTTGGTAAATGTGAAGAAAACATTGAAATTTTAAGCTTTAGGAACACAGAAGTTGAGAAATAGTTGGTGAGGCTAAAGGGATAGGAAACTTTCCAGAAACATACAACAGGATGACCCAGAAATGTTGAAGGCTTAGAGAAGGTCAAAATCCTCATATATCATATATCCATGATGACAGAGCTGTCTCAAATAGCATTTAGCTATTTGGCTGTGAGATTACAGAAAACAGACCGTGGGTGTGGGTGGGTGGATGGGTAGTGTGCATTTAAGAAAATGTTTCTTGAACCACAAAAATAAAACCAAATTGGTAAGGTCTTAAGGCACATGGGTAAGTAGTCTTAAAGTTTAAAAGAATTTTATTTTTGAGACAGAGGGACTGGAACTACATGGGCAACACAACTGAATTTGGTCATGTAAATCATTGTCTTCTCTTCACCAGAGTCTGAGTCTACATTTATGTCGTCTCATATACTACTCATCACCACTTTGTCTTTTTCTTTTTCTTTTTCTTTCTTTCTTTCTTTTTTTTTTTTTAGAGACAAGGTCTTGCTCTATTGCCTGTGCTGGATTGCAGCGGTGTAATCATAGTTCACTGTAACCTCAAACTTCTGTCCTTAAACGATACCCCAGTCTCAGCCTCCCAAAAAGCTGGGACTACAGGCATGAGCAACTGCACCCAGCCTCTTTGCCTTTCCTTGAGTTTCCTGCTATACAGTGAAATCATACCTATCCCTTCCTACATCTAACCAAAAGATCCCAGCGTTAAAAGCACAACCATTTCCTTTGCATGAAATTTTCCTCATATATTTCAACATTGATCTGATCCTTTATTTTAAATGCTATTGCATATAAAATCAATACTCATATTTTAGTTGTTAGCTGTTCTCATTTTTTAATGATTGCTAGTTTTGAGGCATAATTCAAGGCCCAGATTTTTGTCCTATATTTTATATCCCTCAGGTTTCTTTGACAGTAATTATTATCTATGTGCAAAATAAAAACATGTTAATTTTATATGCCCAACTCAATATTAACAATGCTTTCCTGGTGAGCATTGTAGGCAAGGGATCAGTGAACTTTTTCTTACATGACAAAATAGTAAATACTTTCAACTTTGCAGGCCAGATATCTCCATTGCAACTGCTGGACTTGATGTTATAGTGTAGAGGGAACCACAGACAGTATAGATAATATAGACATGAAGAGGCATGACTGTGTTTCAATAAAACATTATTTATGGACATAGAAACTTGCATTTCAGATAATTTTTATCTGTCAAGAAATATTATTCTTCAGAGCTCTTCTTTTTGTCCCAAGATGTGCTCCTTTAGATCTATTTAAAATCAGAAAGAAAAATAATAACATTAAGTTTTTTGTACAGAGTTTTCATCATGGAAAACTGTGAGGAACTAATACCCGAATATCAGAATTTCATTAAAGAGATGGTGATCTCAGAGGATCTTCCTCTGAAATATACCTTGATATTTACAAAAAGAAATATTTTTTACGTCTTCTAGGATCTACTTTTTCAACTTTGCATCTGCTGTAGTTGCCAACTCTGCACGTACTAGTCCTCTAGAAATACGTTAAACTGGAGCATTAAACTCTCCACAGGGCTTAATTTCCAAAGAAAAGTATTACTGGAGGAGCAAAATTATAAGCTTACCTAGGCATATTGTAAAGCTCTTGAAAACTAACTCAGAGAGAGGCTTGTAAATGGAAATTATAGTGCCTGAATCACGTTCGGCTTTAAAAGGTTTGGCAAACACAGATGAGTTTAAAAAAAAAAAAGAAAGAAAAGAAATACTATTCATGTTTTGATTTTTTCCAACCATAGAAAAATGTATAAAACATTCTTAGTATATACAAAAACAGTGGCAGGTAATACAAAAAAGTGGCATGTGATATTTCACCTGTGGGCCATAGTTCAACGATTCCTGCTGTAGATCAAAATTGTTAACATACAAAGGTTTAAAGTCAGCTAAGCAACACATTCTTACATGTGTTTGAGCTCTTCTTTTTATCTTAAATTTTAAAGCTAGAAAGTGGCTTAAAAATTTTTCAGTCTTTAGTTTATGAGGCAGTGTAGCATGTTTGTTCAAGTGCATGAGTCTTGAAGGATTCGTAAGTTTTGCTCTTCGTGATGACCTAGGGCTTGCCATGTAATACCTCAAGTCTCGATTTCCTTCAATTGTGTCATAACAACAAGCTATCTCCTAGGATTCTGTGAGCACTCAATATATCAATAATACATCATTTTGCTTAGAGGAGTGCCTGGCATGTAAATTAAAAAAAATAGATATTAGATTTTTAAACATTTGCTATTACTCAAATTTTTTTCCAGAAGATTACAACAAATTTATTTAGAATTAAATGTCTTTCATCACTCGTTTAGGTGATAGGAGTAATGTTAAAAAACAAAAAAAAAAAGGACATATCAACACTTCCTTTCATTCCTCATTGAGAATGAATTTTTGAGTTTCGTTCTTAATGAAATATTTAGTTTTGATAAAATACAAACTATTTTTGGCTTAAATGTACTCCAGAAAAATAGTTTGTTTTGGTTTATCTTGAGATACGATTCTCATTGTACAGAAAAGTCCTATATTTAGTAAATTCATTTCAGACAGGAAAAAGTAGAAATATATTTGCTCTGATCGGAAAAAAAAGGAGAGAAACTTGAATGTTTACTATTCAATTAAATGAGACCAATTAAATAATACTTCCAAAGGGTGTATTATTAAATATGTATTTCCCTTTAGCACTTAATGTAGAGACCAAAGTAATTAAATTTTATAAAACCTCTTTTAAGTCATTCTGATTAATTAAAGCTAAGAAAGGAGCTGCCTCAAGTTCTTGTTATTACAAGGTGATAGATCATAGATAGACAGATAGATAGATAGATAGATAGATAGATAGATAGATAGATAGATAGTTTTTTGAAAGATACTATAGTTGTGATGTTAGATATAAGTAGTTGGCAAAGTTAACTTCCTGACTGACAATGTTATTAGGTATTCTGTAGTTCTTGAAATCTTACGTCTGGAAAACCATAACTCTTTATAAAAATATTTAAATCGGTTATAAGTAAAAGGAAAACAAAGCAGTCACAGGAATTATCATGTCGTGTTTAATGTAATACTGAGCTGTGTCACTGACTATATCTACCATTGAATTATGAAATGTTAGGAATCCTGTCAAGAACCTTGGCACATAAAAATTTTGATATAAACTACTCAACAAATAAGCATAAATGATGTTTATTCAGTGATGCCAAAATATACAAACCAAGAAGTGTGTGATACAGTAATCTTAAATTCAAGATGTGGGAAAAAATATGCTCAAGTCTGTAGTTGATTCTGTATAAATAAATCATATTTGTATGAATAATTGTATAGGCAGATCAATTCATGTAGCATAAAATATAAAAGGACAGTTTGATGAGTGTGTATCTGTTTCATAAAACACTTCTGGCCAGACATGTACAGTTATTCACTTTTTAAATCATCTGTAATAATAGATATATATCTATTTCTGAAGAAAGGTATATGACCTAGGACTTTTCTTACTTTGGCATAGATGAACAAAGATAAAAAGAACCTGATGTCTATTAAAGAGTCAAAACCATTATTTTACCAATAAAGAAAAAGAGATACTGAAGAAGAAAGCAACGTATCTTTCCTTTGGTGAATGTCAGAGTTAGGACTAAAGCCCAGATCTCATGACTCCAAACACGTAAACTTATTTTTAAGAATATTTTGCTTAGAGCTGATAAATGTGTTATGTGGTCTAAGTGGCTCACGTCTGTAATCCCAGCACTTTCGGAGGCTGAGGCAGGTAGATCACAAGATCAGGAGTTCAAGACCAGCCTGGCAAGATGGTGAAACCACATCTCTACTAAAAATACAAAAATTAGCCAGGTGTGGCGGCACGCACCTGTAATTCCAGCTACTTAGGAGGCTGAGACAGGAGAATCGCTTGAACCTGGGACGCAGAGGTTTCAGTGAGCCAAGATTGTGCTACTGCACTCCAGCCTGTTGACAGTGCAACAGTCTGTCTCAAAAAAAAAAAAAAAAAAAAAAAGGAAATCACCAAAATGTCGGCATCACATTGTGAAATATTTTAGAGAGGCCAGAGCATGGGAGAATTGGAAGAAATTATTTCCACAGTTGGACCCCTGATTACTGTAAACCAATAGTAAGAAAGAACAGGGATTGTAATGGTAACAAATTTAAAAATGCATGAAAATTTACCATACACTAATTAACAATGAACTTGTTTTAAAGACTTTGTTCACACTTTAAAAAAATTACCATATTGAAAGATGAATACGTAGATGATCTGGAAATGGTTCACAGGAGGCATCTTATTTGCATAGGTTCCAAAAATACTATCATCAAAATCATTAAGATGATCACGTCCAGTTCCACCACAATCACTGCAAATGTTAATACAGAAAGAGATGGAACGATCTCTGTATTTAATATGGATGACAGGATTTGGTAAGGTCAATAGCTGCTGAAAAGTGACTTCTCTCCATCTTTAATAGTCTGTGCTTACTTGATTCAGTATTAGGATTAGCCCTAAACAATTTGCAGAGAGTCATATTTTTTACCAAATCAATGTTAAAGAACAAGTTAGAAACGCTTTCATCTAAAGCAGATCCAAACAAAACTTCCAGAGGGAATTAGCTAAAACAGAAGCTTCCGTTTGGAGTGAGTTCACATGAGTTACCCACGAAGAGGCAACAGGATGTGGTCGTTATGTGCCAAGGGACCTAGAAATGTTACATAATATGGCTAAAAATCTTTTTTCCGTCAGCTGCTGAGTGATAATGAGCTTCTGTAGCTTCATGTTAAACATTAGTTTCAACTCTTATTCTGTAACCTTTAAAAAAATACTTTGAAGAAAAGAACTTAACGGAAGCTTTTGTTTCTTACAGGTTTGGGAAGTGGAGAATATTTTTATAACTGTATTCTGAAAATTACTTAATGCTCCCAGTAGTAGAGAGGGCAGATACGGATGTAAAACCTCCTCTATTGAAGAGCATAGACAAACATCAGAAAGGTTCTGATATTCAAATGACAGAAAATAATACAGTCAGGCTGAGGTCGGTGCTGTTATGAGATCAGATTAGGCAATGCAGCTGCTGTTTTAGAGTAACAAAGGTGGTCAAATGGAACAAAGTCACATGTGGCAATTTAGTAAATGCATGTGTTCATTTGAACACCAGATTCAAAACAAAAATTATAGAGGTTGCATGAGTCCATCCATTAGAGTAAATGATAAAATAAAGCCCTTAAAGATACGTTCATGTCCTAATCCCCAGAACCTGTGAATGTGACCTAATTTGGCAAAAAAAGAGGGTTTTGTAAATGCAATTAAATTAAGCATCTCTGGATGATCAGCCAGATCATACACTAAATCCAAGTATCCCTATAAAATACACAAAAAGAAAGACACAGAGACACACTGAGAGAAAATAACAAGACCATGTGAAGACAGTGGTAGAGAATAGAGTTTTGCAGCTAGAAGCCAAAGAACATCTTGTGAAAGGAAAATAAATCTTGGGACCTCCAAATCACTAAGCCAAAGGAAAAAGTCAAATTAGGAACTGTGTCAGGAAAACCTGCCTCCCATTTTATTCCTAAATAAAATAGGTACAAAGATGAAAAATGTGAAAAAAGATTGCTACAAAGATGAAAAGTTCTCACAAGTTGTTCACAAGAAAATTCCCTATGGGCCTCAAGATCTTTACCCTAAAGCAGTTGTGTTGAGTTTCACCCAGCAATGTAAATTGATAGGTATTTTCATAGGTGCAGGACAAGAGACAGAACTCAAAGTCATCCCTCTGGTCACCTGAGAAAAATGCATTTTTGATTGATTCCTCTGCCCTATTGTTTATGTAAAAATGCAGATTCACTGAGCCACACTAAAGCATAAATGATTATTCCTCTACCTCCCTCTCACATGTAAATTGTGTATTCTGTGAAAGATTGATCAAAGACCCAAAAGACACCTTTTGTGCCTATCTACCTGTGACGTGAAAGTCTCCCTGCTTTGAGTTGTCCCAAATTTCCAGACCTAACCAATGTAAATCTTACACCTACTGATCGGTTTCTCGTGTCTCCCTAGAATGTGTAAAGCCATGCTGTACCCCTGCCACCTTGGACATAGGTCATCAGGACCTCCTGAGGCTGTGTCACAGGTGTATCCTTAACCCTGGCAAAATGAATTTTCTAAATTGATTGAGACCTGTCTCAGATACTTTTGGGGTCAAAGTCTGGAGCCATTTGAAGCACAAAGCTCTAGGAAAGGAATTCTCCCTAGAGCCTCCAGTGGGAGTGCATGCTTATCAACACCTTGATTTGGACTCTGGCTTCCAGAACTGTCAGATAATAAATTTCTGTTGTTTTAAGACACCAAGTTTGTGGTAATTTATATGGCAGATTTAGGAAACTAATACAATTGCTTAAAAAAGAATTAATAGTTAAGTGATAACAGAGGGACATTGCAAATATACATTAATTGAGCAGAGTGTGCCTGCCTTAGATCAAAACTGTTAGGATTTACATGACTTGCAAAGATAAAAACTCCCAGGAATTAGAAATGTTTTTGAACCAGGTAACTATTGAAGAATTGCTTTTTCAGTTTGTCATTTTTTTCAATTTTTACAAGGTATTTCATTTTTATCATACATATCCATTAAAGTAAAAATGTCTAGTATCTATCTAAGGGTAGTACAGGAGAGAAAAGCTTTTCATCTACCTTTTTGATTTTATGACTGGGAGGCTTAAAATTAAACTAACAAATACAGATTAACAGGAGAAAAGGCATAAAATTGTATTAATATTTACATGCATGGGTTTTTACAGAAAAGAAGTGAAACTTGAAGAAGTGGTTAGATTTTGGTTTCTGTACCATTTTAACAAAGGAAATGTTGTTTGGGTTTTAAGAGACAATAGATTGTCAGGAAGGGATGAGGACATTTGTGGGGGGAAAGCTAATGCAAGATAAGGACCACTTTAGTAAGGTTTGTTTATGCAGCCTAATCTTACTGTGAACTATGCATCTCTGTTGACAAGAGTTGCTCTCCTATTTCCAGTATGGGAAAGAGGGATGCCTTAACAGGGAAAATTTTCGACGCCCTCACAAAAGGAAATTTTGCCCTCCATTTAGGCAGAATACGGCAGGCCAGATAAGTCTTTCTTCCTCTGCTGACTTTGAACTACCTTTGGCTCAAAGTAATCCTTATGCCAAAGTGGAATATTGCGAAGTGGCCTATTCTGGACTCCTTCAGTCCTAAATGATCATCTTGCCCAGATTATGTGGACCATGAAGAAAATAAACAAGTATATAAATATGCACACACTTGCTACCACAATTTATAAGATTGTTATTATTAGTCACTAGTTATGATGGAAAAACTAAGTTTACAATGGTTTCTTAATTATCCAAGTTCACAATGGTATTTGAAGGTATAGCCGATACTCAAACTAGCACTTGTCTGAACAAAGCTTGCCTTCTGAATCACTCCACTGTTGCCATGTAACCTAGTCCCACTGTTGCCATGTAACCTCGTCTCACATTTACATGGCTCATTATGATACCAGAAGTAATGAATCTGGGGAAAAAAGTCATTTACATTTTCATTGTGCTCTTATCATATTTAGTTTTCATTTATTGCCTTATGCACTCAACTATAATTTTTGTTGTTACAAGATTTAAATGCCAGCAACCAGATAAGTGATAAACAAGTTGGCACAAGATTACCATTTGCTCTAGAAAGATATTCCTTAAAAATATTCCCTAGATGTTTAGGCAGCAGATGGTATCTAATAAGTTAAACTCCAATCGCAGCCATTAGTGAGCAATGATTAAATTTTAAATCAAATCATGTTCTCAGAAGTATCTTGATATCTTGTTTTATTTGTTAATTGTACTCTGAATGGTTCCAGTCTTAGAAGTAATCAGTGCAATTCCGTGTGTCTTTACATTTAGCAAGAAATGTTCATTTACAAGCTTTTACGGATAATCAATAAGACAGAGGATGATAAAATTACATTTATTATTTCATTGAACAACACAAAATATATTGATTGCTTAATATGTGTCAAGCTCTGAGGCAGGTTAAAGGATGAATAATATGTGATTCTTCCTGCAAGAAACCCTTAATCGAATAAGGTTGCCTAAACTATAATGTTACTGTGACATAGGGACTTCAGAACTTGAAGGACAAAGTCATTGTACAAGGTAGGGAGCAAAACACATTTTGGGGCAGATCAGAGATTGATCTTGAGAGGTAAGTAGGAATTAGTAGACAGACAAAGCAAGGGCAGATATTTAAGGCACAGAGAATTCCAAAACCAGATAAGAAAGAGAATAGATACATTTGAACATCAGCACACTTTTCTTCTAAGCAAGCATAATCTAACATCAATTGCACATTTACTGTAAGGTGAGGATGTGGACATACTAGAACTCTTATACACTGTTGATTGGGATTGTAAAATGCTACAACCATTTTGTCAAACAGTCCACAATTTCTTAAAAAGTTAAACCTACACCTACAACATGATCTATCCATTCATCTCCTTAGTATTTATCTAAGAGAAATAAGAGCATAGGAGAAGACAAAAACTTCTACACAAAGATTTGCAGTGGATCTATTTGTAATGGCCTATAACTGGAAACAGCTCAGATGTCTATCAACAGGTGAATGGATACATGACTTGTGTAATGTTCATGCCGTGAAATACTACTCAGCAATAAAAAGGAATTATCTATCAATTCACATGTCAACATGGATACATCTTAAAACAAACATACTAAGTCAATGAAGTCAGAAAAATACTTACAATAGTGTATGTTTTCATTTATATGAAAACACAGACCATCCCCAACTTACAATATGATTTTGACCTCCAAGTTTTTGAGTTTACAGTGGTGAGAAAGTGACATGCATTCAGTAGAGACTATACTTCAAATTTTGAATTTTGATTTTCTCCTTGGCTAGCAATATGCTATATGTCACTTCTCTGATGCTTGGCAGTGGCAGCGAGCAGCAGCTCCCAGTTAGCTTCACGATGATGAGGGTAAACAACTGATACTCTACAGTATACTGTGTTGCCAGATAATTTTTCCCAGCTCTTGGCTAATGTAAGTGTTCGGAACGTGTTTACTGAAGATTAGACTAAGCTGTGATGGCTTAGTAGGTTAGATATATTAAATGTGTTTTTGACTTATGATATTTTCAACTTTCCATGGGTTGATTGAGATGTCACCTCATTATAAGTGTGGGGTCATCTATTTAGGGAATTGAAATTGATTTATTTTGGCAGAAAATATATCACCATGTGCCTGAGAATGATAAAGTTGAAAAAAATGGGGTGAAAAAAATGGATTACAAAGAAGCACTAGGAATCTTTAGAGGTGATAGATATATACTTTATCTGGAGCGTGGTGATGAATTCATGGGCATGTACCTTTGTCAAAAGTAACCCGAATTTACACTTTAAATATGGACGGTTAATTGTATGTGAATAGTACCTCAACAAAGGTATCAAAATAGAACACCAAAAGTTAATAGAATTAAAATAAGAAATGGACAAATCTATGATCTTATAGACTGAAAAAATTACCTCTGTAGCTGAAAGAAAAGTCAGACAATTGGTAATGTTACAGAACACTTGAAACAGTATGACTGACAAAATGCTACTAATTGACATGCGTATAACAGTGCAGACAACTGTGGCAAAATGCACACCTATTTAATTGCAAAGGAAATACTACATCAAAAAATGAATAAGAGGTAATAAGGTAAGTAAAAACATTTTATATGACTCAAATAATACAATGTATAGTATCTGACTATAGTAGAATTAAGATAAAATAAATAACCAAATGATAACTAGAAAATAAAAATTATTTTGAAGTTAAATAGAATACTTCTAAACTTCTCTAAGGTCAAAATATCTTAATGGAAACTTTAAAATGTTTGTATTTAAATAATGAGAAAATAATACAAAGAACAACTTGTACCGTGCAGTTTAATTAAAATTTGCTAGGAACATTGCAACCCTAAATTCATGTATTAGAAAAGAAGAAAAGCTATCAGTGACCTAAGCATTTACCTAAAAAAATGAAATAAAAACAGCTAACCTGATAGGAAAAAAATTTAGGAAGCTACTAATATAGTTATAAAAATTATGCAAAAATTTAAAAATACAGAAGATTAAATGTATGAAGTATGAAAGTTGATTATTTGAAAGAAACTAATACCCTAATCTGTGTTCCTCTGAAAATTGACTTGAAAGATGGTGTATTGGGGAAGTTATCTCGGGAAGCAGGGATGAGGGATCGAAAATGATGAGAAGCAAATAGGAATATTAATGTTCAGGGTGTATTATCAGGTTGGTCACCAATATATTAAAGTGAGTCTCAGTTTTATTTGTGCTTATCAATGCTTCTGAGAATTGTTGACTAGAAGATTGAAAATAAGTATTTAATTATAGGCTTGCATTTATCTATACGGAAGAGTCCCCTCGGGGTAGTATATACCAGTATGTTATCTGTCAACAATCTTCTGTTTTAACCCCATACTTCAGCAGTGTGGAGACTTCTGGGAGAATAAGGAAAAGTTTCGTGTGTGGGCTTGAGTTGGGCACCATCAGCCCAAAGAGAGTAGAAAACTGAATATCATAGTTGCATCCAGAAATAGAGATAAGGCCAATAGGATGTGAGATCAGCCACAAGAGGCATCCAAAACAACTCAAAACATCGATGAACTCATAAGCTTCACCAAGTAGAAAGAGAGGAGCACAAATTACCAAGACCAAAAATTTAAAAGGACATAATTTGAGAGTATATAGATGTTAAATCACAGAATATTATAAACACCGTTGCACCAATACATTGAAAATACTAAATTGACATGAAAAGCAATAGAAAATATGAATATTTCCTTAACTATTCAATAAATGAAGTGAAATATTAAAAGCTGAAGGACTGATATTACCAAAATCAATAATTATCAGAAATATATATTATTTGATACAAAGATTATACGCACAATGATAGATACACTAAGAAATAAACATATACCTGATACATGTGACCTGTAAGTGTGAGGAAAGGATATTCTTTTTAATTAGTAGTCATAGGTCAATGATGTGTACATATAAAAAAATTAAATATTGAACTCTGATTCACAATGTATTTTAAATATATTTTAAAACATATGTATTTTCAGATGGATAAGAGATCTAAATAAAAAAGACAAACAGTAAAGACTTTAGACTAAAATATAGGAGTTTATCTTCAGGCTAGAGATAGGAAACAGGAAGAAAACCATTGACTAAGTGGGAAACATTTATAAACTTGAATACATTCAACAAATAATTGCTTTTCGCCGGGCGCGGTGGCTCAAGCCTGTAATCCCAGCACTTTGGGAGGCCGAGACGGGCGGATCACGAGGTCAGGAGATCGAGACCATCCTGGCGAACACGGTGAAACCCCGTCTCTACTAAAAATACAAAAAACTAGCCGGGCGAGGTGGCGGGCGCCTGTAGTCCCAGCTACTCCGGAGGCTGAGGAAGGAGAATGGCGTAAACCCGGGAGGCGGAGCTTGCAGTGACCTGAGATCCGGCCACTGCACTCCAGCCTGGGCGACAGAGCCAGACTCCGTCTCAAAAAAAAAAAAAAAAAAAAAAAACAAATAATTGCTTTTCATCAACATAAAATGATGAGAGAGAAAAGGAATGTAAAGAAGGGAGAAGGTATTTGTACTTCATATATTCAACGGACTCATATTCTGATTATATAATGTAACACAACAAATCAGTAAGAAACTTTAAAACCGTTTAATATAAAACATGACAAATTTAGTAGACACTTCACAAGAGAAGATAGCCATGTGAACAAAATGTACGAGAAGGCTAGATCAATTGAAACTGTATGGTATTTCCACAATGATGAAAACTAGAATAATGGCTCAGAAAAGGCCTCTCAAAAGCACACTTGCACATAGGGCACTTGACATAGCAAACATGAAGACACAAAAAAGAGAAAAGAAGTATTCTAAATACATTATGTTTGATAAACCAGTTATTCAAATGGGAAAAGGTATATATTGACCCCTTTCTCACACTATAAGAAAACATTAATTCATATATTTTGTAAAAAGTAAGGTGAAAGGTAAACCAGTAAAATTTCTGGACCATAATATAAAAACGTACTTTCATAGTCTTATGGTAGGGAAAGAAACTCTACAAAAGTAAATGGTGATAAATTTGCTGTTAAAATAAAGACCAATGTTAAACATAAAATAAGTGAAAAGAAAAAAAAAACAGAGAATGAGAATATGTTTGCGGCACATAAAATGAGAAAAAAAAATCTATACCCAGAATACATAACACGTTCTTTAAGATAGTTTAAAACATACCACACAATAAAAAAGTAGGTAATAGCCTTGAATGGCACTTCACATAATATAGTATCCAAATGGACAATAGACAAACATCAAAAATATTCTAAATATCTTTAATAATCAAGAAAATATAAGTTAAAAGAAGTGAGATATCATCATACACTCACCAAATGACTCAAATAAAATTATTGGCAAGGCTAAATGTTCTCAAGGATGCAGTGCAACTAGAAAATGTATCTACTGTTTTGAGCACACATAATTTTAGAATCAATTTGGAAACATTTCAGTGTTTATTATATATTAAAACTGAGCTTATGCATATCCCATAACCCAACAAATTTATTTTCTCTTCCCTTCTCCTTCTCTCCCTCCTCTTCTCCCTTC
Organism: Chlorocebus sabaeus; assembly: GCF_047675955.1. NCBI lineage: Eukaryota > Metazoa > Chordata > Mammalia > Primates > Cercopithecidae > Chlorocebus > Chlorocebus sabaeus. Next base: position 84,016,008 of record NC_132905.1, read on the forward strand.
CTCCCTCCTTCCCTCTCTTCCTGTCTAACCATCTCTATACATAATGAAAGACATGCATCTATCAAGCATAAAGTAGATTATGTGTACATAGTTGTGTGTGTGTGTGTGTGTGTGTGTATATGATGTGTGTGCTTGTATCTGATAAACAGTAGAACAAAACAATTAAAATGAACACCAAAAATATGGATGAATCTTATATCATAAAATATTTATCAAAAGAAGCCAGATACAAAAAAATACATGTTGTATCAGCCCAATTACACTACTTTTAAAAGGAAATGAAACTATCCTTTGGTGTTAATGGTTGTGTATATCATGGAATTGTTATCATGGAATTGATATCCTTTGGTGATAATGGTTATGTATATCATGGAATTATGTATATCATGGAATTCCGATCATGGATAGGAAAGAAGAGGAATAAAAATCAGGGATGCTAATGTTGCATTTCTGGAACTTTCTTAAGGGTAACTTTGATATTTTCTTTTTTTAAAAAACAGTTTATTTTTGGTTCAGGGGTACATGTGAAGGTTTGTTTGGTAGGTAAACTCATGTCATGGGGATTTGTTGTACACATTATTTCATCACCCAGATATTAAGCTCAATACCCAATAGTTACCTTTTCTGCTCCTAAACCTCCTCCCACCTTCAATCCTCAAGTAGACCCCAGTGTCTCTTTTTTCCTGTGTTGTGTTCATGAGTTCTCATCATTTAGCTCCCAGTTAAAAGTGAGAACGTGAAGTATTTGGTTTTCTGTTCCTGCATTAGTTTGCTAAGGATAATAGCTTCCATCTCCATCTACGTTTCTGCAAAAGACATGATCTCATTCTTTTTTTATGGCTTCGTAGTATTCCATGCGCCACATTTTTCTTCTGATCTTTCATTGATGGGCATCTAGGTTGATTTCATGCCTTTCCTAATATGAATAGTGCTGCAATGAACATATGCGTGCATGTGTCTCTATGGCAGAATCATCTGTATTCCTCTGGGTATACGCCCAGTAATGGGATTGCTGGGTCAAGTGGTAGTTCTGCTTTTAGCTCTTTGAGGAATTGCCATACTGCTTTTCACAATGGTTGAGCTAATTTACACTCCCACTGACACTGTACCAGTGTTCTCTCCACAACTTCACCAGCATCTATTACTTTTTGTCTTTTTAATCATAGCCATTCTGACTGGTGTATCTTATTGTGGTTTTGATCTGTATGTCTGGTGAGCCTTTTATCATGTGATTGTTGGCTGCATGTATGTCCTCTTCTGAAAAGTGTCTATTCACGTCCTTCGTCAAGTTTTTAATGGGTGGGTTTGTTTTTTTTCTTGTGGATTTATTTAAGTTCCTTATAGATACTGGATATTAAACCTTTATCAGATGCATAGATGCAAAAATTTTCTCCCTTCCATAGGTGTTCACTCAGTTGATAGTTTGCTGTGCAGAAGCTCGTTAGTTTAATTAGATCATATTTGTCAACATTTGCTTTTGTTGCATTTGCTTTTTGAATTTTTGTTGTGAAATTTTTGCCTGCTCCTGTGTCCTGAATAGTATTGCCTAGGTTGTCTTCCAGGGTTTTTGTTTGGGTTTTACATTTAAATCTTTAGTCCATCTTGAGATAATTTTTGTGCAAGGTGTAAAGAAGGGGTCCAGCTTCAATCTTCTGTATACAGCTAGCCAGTTATTCTAGCACCATTTATTGAATACTTAATATTTTCCTCATTGTTTGTTTTTCTCAGCTTTGCCAAAGATCAGATGGTTGTACATGTGCAGCTTTTTTTTGGTCTCTGTATTCTGTTCCATTGGTCTGTGCCTGTTTTTGTACCAGTACTGTGTTGTTTTGGTTCCTGTAGCCCTGTAGCTTAGTGTAAAGTTTAAAGTTGGGTAACATGATGCTTCTAGCTTTGTCCTTTTTTTACTTAGAATTGTCTTGGCTATTCAGACTCCTTTTTGGTTACATATGATTTTTAAAATAGTTTTTTTCCAGTTGTGTGAAGGATGTCAATGGTAGTTTAATGCGAATAGCATTGAATCCATACATTGCTTTAGGAAGCATGGCTATTTTCACAATATTGTTTCTTCCTATCCATGAGCATGGAATGTTTTTCAATTTGTTTGCATCTCCTTTGATTTCTTTGAGCAGTTTTCTATAATTCTCATTGTAGAGACCTTTCCTTTCCATGATTAACTGTATTCCTAGGTATTTTATTCACTTTTTGGCAATTGTGAATGGGATTGCCTCCTGATTTGGCTCTTGGCTTGGCTGTTGTTTGTGTACAGGAATGCCAGTAATTTTTGTACTTTGATTTTTTTATCCTGAAACTTTGCTGAAGTTCTTTTTCAGCTGAAGGAGCTTTTGGGCGGAGATTATGGGGTTTTCTAAATATAAGATCATGTGATCTTCAAACTTCCTCACTTCCTATTTGAATGCCCTTTATTTCTTTCTCTTGCCTGATTGCTCTGGCCAGGACTTCCAATACTAAGTTGGATAGGAGTGGTGAGAGAGGGCATCCTTGTCTTGTGTGGGTTTTCAAGGAGAGTGATTCCAGATTTTGCCCTTTTAGTATGATATTGACTGTGGGTTCATCATAGATGGCTCCTATTTTTTGGAGTATATTTCTTTAATACCTAGTTTATTGAAAGTTTTTAACATGAAGCTGTGTTGAATTTTATCAAAAGCCTTTTCTGCATCTATTGAAATAATCATGTGGTTTTTGTTTTTACTTCCATTTATGTGATGAATCACATTTATTGATCTGCATATGTTGAATCAAACTTGCATCCCTTAATCATAGTGGATAGGCTACTTAATCATGGTGGATAGGTTTTTTCATATCCTGCTGGATTTGAAAAAAGCCTACTTAATCATGGTGGATAGGCTATTTCATATCCTGCTGGATTTGGTTATCAAGTATTTCATTGAGGATTTTTGCATCTATGTTCATCAAGGATATTGGCCTAAAGTTTTCTTTATTGTGTGTGTCTCTGCAAAGTTTTGGTATCAGGATGATATTGGCCTCATATAATGAGTTATGGAGGAGTCTCTCCTCCTCAATTTTTTGCAATAGTTTCAGTAATTATGATATCAGCTCTTCTTTGTACATCTGGTAGAATTCAACTTTGACTCCTTTAGATCCCGGGTCCTTTTTTGGTTGGTAGACTATTTATTACTGATTCCATTTTGAAACCCAATCTCAGTCTTTTGAGAGAATCAGTTTCTTCCTGGTTCAGTCTTGGGAGGGTGTATGGGTCCAGGAATTTATCCATCTCGTCTTGGTTTTCTAATTTGTGTGCATAGAGATTTTTGTAGTAGTGCCTGATGGCTGTTTTTATTTCGGTGGCAACTTTCCCTTCATTTCTAATTGTGTTTATTTGGATATTTTCTCTTTTCTTCTCTATTATTCTAGCTAATGGCCTATATATCTTATTATTTTTTTCAAAACAAAAAGTAAAAATCCTGGATTTTTGATCTTTTGAACTTTGTGTGTGTGTGTGTGTGTGTGTGTGTGTGTGTGTGTTGATTTCCTTCAGTTCAGCTCTTAAGTTTGGTTAATTCTTGTCTTCTGATAGCTTTAGAGCTGATTTGTTCCTGCTTCTCTAAATCTTTCACTGTGATGTTAGGTAGTTAATTGGAGACCTCTCTAACTTTTTGGTTTGGGCATTTACTGCTATCCGTTTCCTTCTTAACATTGCCTTAGCTGTGTCCCAGAGATTCTAGTATGTTATATCCTTGTTCTCCTTAGATTCAAATAACTTCTTGATTTCTGCCTTGACTTCATTGTTTACCCAAAAGTTATTCGGGAGCATGTTGCTTAACTTTCCATGTAATTGCATGGTTTTGAGCAATTTTCTTACTCTTGATGTATCAGTTCATTTTCATACTGCTATAAATTCCTGAGAATGGGTAATTCATAAAAGAAAGAGGTTTAATTGACTCATAGTTCCACATGGCTGAAGAGACCTCAGGAAACTTACAATCATGGTAGAAGGGGAAGGGGCATGTCTTACATGATGGCAGGTGAGAGAGAGAGAGGAGGGAAAGGAGAAGAGTCCCTTATAAAACCATCAGATCTCATGAGAACTCACTCACTATCATGAGAACAGCATGAGGGAAACCACTCCCCATGATCCAATCACTACCCACCAAGGCTGTCCCTAGACATGTGGGGATTATGGCAATTACAATTCAAGATGAGATTTGGGTAGTGACACAACCAAACAGTATAACTTTACTTCTATTTTTATTGAGCTGTGATACAAGAGTGTGTTTGGTGTGATTTCAGTTATTTAGCATTTGCTGAGGTTTGTTTTATGTCCAATTATGTGGTTGATTTTAGAGTATGTGACATGTGGCAATTAGAAGAATGTATATTCTGTTGTTTTGGGTGGAGGGATCTGTAGATGTCTATCAGATCCATTTGGTCCAATGTTAAGTTTAGATCCTGAATATCTCCCAGTGTTATCATGTGAGAATCTATGTCTCTTGTAGGTATCTAAGAACTTGCTTTATGAAACTGGGTGTTCCTGTGTTGGGTGCCTGTATATTTAAAACATTTGGGTCATCTTGTTGAATTGAATCCTTTACCGTATGTAATGTCCTCTTTGTCTTTTTTATTTTTGTTGGTTTAAAGTCTGTTTTGTTTGAAATTAGGATTGCAACTCCTGCTTTTTGTTTTTCTCTTTTCCAATTGCTTGGTGGATTTTTCTCCATCCCTTTATTTTGAGCCAATAGATGTCATTACATTTGAGATGGATTTATTGAAGACAGTGTACCATTGGATCTTGCTTTTTTATCCAGCTTGCCACTCTGTGCCTTTTAAGTGGGGGCATTTAGCCTATTTGCATTCAAGGTTACTATTGATATGTGTCATTGTGTTGTTATCTGGTAATTACGTGCCTTGTTCATGTGGTTGCTTTGTAGTGTCACTGGTCTGGGTATTTAAGTCTGTTTTTGAGTTAGCCACAAGCAGTCTTTCCTTTCTATGTTTAGTTCTCCTGTCAAGAACTCTTATAAAACAATTCTGGCGGTACAAACTTCCTGAGTATTTGCTTATCTGGAAAGGATCTTATTTCTCCCGGCTTAAAAAGCTTAATTTGGCTGGATATGAAATTCTTGGTTGAAGATATTTTTCTTTAAGAATATTTAATCTAGGCCCTCAATCTCTTCTGAGATGTAGGGGTTCAGCTGAGAAGTCCAATGTTAGACTAATGGGGCTCCCTTTGTAGGTGACCTGCCCTTTCTGTCTAGCTGCCTTTAACATTATTTTTTTTTCATTTCAATCTTGAACAATCTGATTATTATATGTTTTGGGGATAATCTTCTTGTGTAGACTCTTGCAGGAGTTCTTTGCATTTCTTCAGTTTGACTTTTGGCTTTTCTCACAAAGTTGGGAAGTTTTCATGGATAATATCCTGAAATAACGTTTGTATTTTACTTTTTCCTAATTTTTTTAGTAGCATGTATTTATGTAGTGCTATAAATATAAAATTATTAAATAAAATAAATTTGTGCTAAAGTCTATTTAAGATTATTTGTCTAAATAAGAAGCAAAATAAAAATATGAAAGTTATGAGAAAGAACTATAGTTATGTAGACAAAAATGAATATTAAGTCAAACAAGGACAGATATTTTGGAGGCAGAAAGCAAAACAGCTGAGAAAGCAATAATAAATTAAATGCTATTGGAAAACTTGCAAAGGTTAAAAAAGGAAAGATCTGACTTCACAGAGCAAATATAATGCTTTTTTTTTTTTTTTACAGTTCTGTACCATCCCCTAGGAAAATATTGAGCATACAGCAAAACTATGCCCTATTTTTATTCCATTATTTTCAAGGGCTATGTTAATGATTATTCGAAAGATGAAAAGCAAATTTTAATCAAAGTATACACTCTTGCATATTATCTAATTTCAAATCCTTAAATTTTTCTCATTTGAATAAAGTCATAATTACAATCATAATTGCTTGTTAGAACTTGAACCCAATGTAGTCTTTGATATAAAACTAAACAAATATTTGATAGCCAATACTAGCAATTATTAAATAGATTTCAATGATTAATAATATATAATATCTTCTTCCTTCTTTGTAATCATTGACTTGGCTTTTAAGTATTTGTTCTAAAGCATAGGTCTACATTGTAAAATATATGTTCAGGGGAATAAAGTGTACATTTCTATTACTTCTGATAAGAAATATCAATTGCCACTTTAATCCTCATATTTCTAAATCTCAACACTTTCGTTCAAGTTCTTTTGTGTTTGAAATAGCAATGTATTCACAGATCAATTACTCTCATTCAGAAATCCTGCAGCTAAATACCCTTAGAGAAATAGGCACTACAGGATTTTAGAACCAAAGGCAACAGGATTATATAGAAAAACATGAAAGATATGAAATAGCTAAAATGCAAAGGATTTTCAAACGTTAAAATCTCCACATAACAAAGATGACAAGGGATTACACACACACACACACACACGAGAAGAGTCTAATTCAGTTTTGCTTTAAACAATTGTTGGCAGGTCATATTTTCTAAAGATCACTTCAATACTTCCCTTTCAGTAAGATGACTTAGAACTTTTTAGAACATTGCCACAACCCTATTAACAGATAGAGCTACTTCCATTTCCCTTAAATTGTATTTGTGGCTTGCTCTTAATCAAAAGAATGAGTGGCTGAAGTGGCAATCAGTGACATGCAAGCCTGTATCCTAAAGGTGATCAGTTTCTACCTTGTGCACTAGAACACTAACACTGGAGTCCTGAATCGTCACACAGGAATCGAATGGCCCTAGGCCCAGAGTGATGAGAGCAAGTTCAGGTCACACGGAGAGATCAAATGTAAGGGTTCACACCTCAAGTCTGGCTGAGATTGAGGCTAACGGTAAGCAATACCCACAACACATGTGAGCAAATGTCCCTTCAGATAATTCTAGCTCCAAACAACCAAGCTTATGTAGGCTTTAAGTCTCCTCAACTAAATTCCCAGCCACTGTGAAGCAGGGACTAGTCATTTTCATTGTACTGATTATTGACCTTGGAACTGATGATTAAATGAAGGTTGTTTTAAGCTACTTAGTATTGGAATAATCTGATATGTGGCAACAGTTACTAAAATGAGTAAACAAAAAATGAATGAATTATTATCATTATATTTGGAAATCAGCCATGAGAGTCTGTCACTCAACTCCAACTATTTTCAGATGAGTCAATACAATTTTAACAGCATCATAGTGTGATAAATACTCTTTGCCAGTGACTGTTTGTATGAATTCATGATATCAACCAGCTATCAGTGAAGAGTTCACAAATTTAAATTGTTTGTAAAGGGCAATTTGGAAATAATATTGAAAATTTAAAAACTGAATATGAGGGAGAACAAAATTACCCTTTAGATGGAAAACACTTTTTTCTCAGTTAGCTTCATTCAAGGAATGACTTTTCCTATCCCAGAGACATAAAATTGAAATATCTGCTCTTTTAAGCTAGATAAATATATGTTAATATAATGTGTTTACTTAAAAAGGAAAAAAAGTCATTGACTAGAGTCACAGAGTGAAAAAATAAATAAAAAGGAAAAATGCCTGAAATAGTGAGGGAAGGATTTGCAAGTTTAGTTTGTATAGTATGGCCTAGACATTTTATCTAGACAATAATTTATTTGGCAAAGTAAAGTCCTTTACTTTGTGATGAACACTAAAAATTGCTTTAATATATACCAAAATTATGTATTTTCGATCATTTATAATGTTTTCTCAATTTTACTTGCATATTTGAAAAAATAGCATGCAATCAAATACATAGTATTTAATGAAGAAGCCTATTGCTTTAGTTTTCAATGAGCTAGATATATGCCTATATGTACGCACATACTCAACATAAGCAATAAAAGGAATGGTAAAAATGGTAATAAATATCCAAAGATAATTACATATATCCCAATCTAGTTAATTTTTTGCATGTAGAGGTACATACATAAGGTTGCCAATTTTCCAAGTTTAAAAGAATTCTTACATAGCATTTCAGTATGAAATAGCCTGTTTGTTTAATTCTGGCTCAGTTCATTAAAGTAGAGTTATTTTGGTTGACAGCACCGTGATTCATTGAGTATGCGATCACACCTGACCACTAAATGACACAGGTAGCGCAAAAGCAAAAAGACAGAAAAATTAGCATAGTTTAAAAGAGAAGCCCTATTTGGTTACCTTCATATTAGTAACTTGAAGTAGTTCTTCGTATGTGAAAAAGCAAAGATTTCTCCATTTCATGTAAGTATAGAAAACCGCTAGAGAAGTAGTCATCAATATCAAAACGCAAATGTAGTAATCCATGAAAACTGACTCACTGCAAATCATTAATGATGGTGGAAAGAAGGCAGAGCCCAGATGAACTGTTGAAGTTGACACTTAAGGTGAGGATGCCAGGTAAGAAGAAGAAAGGCTGTCGTTGCTTAGCCATTTAAGGTTATTTTCAGCAAAATAGAGTTGCAGACCCCAGGGCAGTAATGAAATCCTTCTGCATATTGAATGCCTGTAATGCTTCATATATCTGTTAGATATTTATAGAATATTGGTTCTATATCCAAGGCCCTTTCATTGTTATACTTCTTCTACTTACATAGGTATTTGGAGTGAATTTGCAAGGTTTATGAGAAAATCTATTACTGCTTTAAAGAAATATGAAGTTCTTCTGTAAAGAAACTGAAAAAAATTAGATTTCATAACCTCTGCATCTTAGAAGGTTGTAAATATGTACTAAGAAGCCTCCTATGCGCATTCTATATCAACTTCCATAAGGTTCTGGTTTGTTGTTTGTTTGTTTTTTGCTCCAAGACCAATAATCTGAATTTGTGAAAAACCCCAGGGCATGTAGTTTCACCTCTAACAAGAAAAGGATTCTAAAGTTATCATTCCCATCTAAAAAAAAAATAAAATAAAACCCGGGCACGGTGGCTCATGCCTGTAATCCCAGCACTTTGGGAGGCCGAGACGGGAGGATCATGAGGTCAGGAGATCGAAACCATCCTGGCTAACACGGTGAAACCCCATCTCTACTAAAAATACAAAAAACTAGCCGGGCGTGGTGGCAGCGCCTGTAGTCCTAGCTACTCAGGAGGCTGAGGCAGGAGAATGGCGGGAACCCGGGAGGCAGAGCTTGCAGTGAGCCGAGATGGCACCACTGCACTCCAGTCTGGGCGACAGAGGGAGACTCCATCTAAAAATAAATAAATAAATAAGATGAGCAATTGAAAAATCAGTGAGTTTTCTTGCATGCATCAGAGAATTGCAATGCTTTGTATCTGAAAAAACAGTGAATATAAAGAAACAAACTTCAGATCAGATTACTTAGAAGAGACCCTGCTGGAACATAAACTGGGACATTTCGACAGTTGTCAATACATTTTTGGAGGCTCAATGTGGACTAACTTGAGAATAAAAAACCGCTGGGGACTTCAATCTTAGAGGGACTCCCCATAACTTTATGGGTTTAATCTCCAGGAAAGCTTCCAGGTTCTCATGGTGGAGAGCCAAGAAAACTCAGCTCATGTCTTTGGCAGTGGAGAGGACAAAAGTGACCACTTTGAAATACGACTATGCATACTCCAGAAAAATGGATTATTTTCCACTGAAAAAGAACTTGCCAGTGACTTATCTCACATAGGCAGAAAAGCAATTATCCAGTTCCAGCACTTTCACACTTTCTTATCTCACCTAAAGTTGAAGGAAGGGAGAGAGGTAAGAGATGCTTGTAAAGGACACAGCCCAGGGATGCAGAACCACCAAAAGACTGAAATTTTATCATAAGATTATAAAATGCCTCTCCTACCCTGTTCCTTATTCTCACAATAACAGAGCTTCAGGATCCATTTAAAAAAGGAATTCTTAAAGAAACAAAAAAAAGAAGAAGAGAGACAAGTAAGAATACTAGAGGAATTTGAAGACCTTGGCACCCATGGCTACAGCAAATATTAAGTACAGTTCAAGTCCTAGAAAGATTAAAATAAAATATTTTTTATTTTAATAAAAAAACTTGATAAAAACACTTGATAAAAGAGAAACTTCAGCCAAATTAAATTTAAAACAGTTTAACTGAGCAATGAAAGACTGGGGAATTAGGCAACCTCCCAAGTGAGAACAGGCTCTGAGACTCCAGCACAGCCACATGATTTATGGACAGAAAAAGGAAAGTGAAATACAGAAAAAGGAAGTGAGGTAGAGAAATAGCTGGATTGGTTACAGCTCGGAGTTTGACTTATTTGAACAGTTGGCTACATATGATTGGCCATAACTTGGTGATTGGCACAAGTGTAGGCTATGGTCTGTTTACACCTCCACTTTTTACAGTTCGCAATGTATAGAGAAGACTTTAAGCAGAATTTAAAATGTGTAAGGAGGCAGTTGTGGCTAAACTTGATTAAACACACTAAAGGCCTAGCTACCTCATTTTCTATAACTTGATATATCATGCTATGCTTTCAACAACAGCAGCAGCAAAATGGTAAGTCATGTGGAAAAGGCAGGAAAACAGTCTGAAAAGAAACAGCAAGTTTCAAAGGCAGATCACAAACAGATATCAGAAGTTTTACAGTGGCTTTAAAATAACTATGATTAATAGGCTGAGAGCTCTAATGAAAAAAGTAGATAACATGCAATAACATGTAATATAAAAAGAAAGATAAAAGCTCTATAAAAGTATCAATAGAAATTCATAAAATTAAAAAACTGTATCAAAAATTAAGAATGGTTTGGATGTACGCATCAACGAACTGGCTGAGGAAAGAATTGGTGATTCAGAAGATAAGTCAGTAGAAACTTTTCAAGCAGAAATTTATAGAGAAAAGAGAAAAACGTAATATCCAAGAACTTCCAGACAAATTCAAAAGTTGTAATATACACATAATTGGAATGCCAAGAGAAGAAGAATAAAAGAATGGAAAAAATATTTGAAGCAAGAGTGATGGAGAACATTACAAAATTGGTGACAATTAAGAAACCATAGATCCAGGAAGCCCATAAGTCCCCTCCTTTTTATAATTAAAAAAAAAAATTAAAAAGAGGACATACGATAAATAACAAAAAAAGACACCTATGCATAGCAAAGTCAAACTGCAGAAAGAAAAAGACAAAAAAGGAAATTCTGAGAAAAACAAACAAACAAACCAAAAACCAAAAAAAAAGAAAAACACCTTACCTATGGAGGAAAAAGGAAGGATAAACATTACAGGAGAGTTGTTCTTGACAGAAGTCATGTTAGCAAGAAGAGTGTGGAGTTAAATATATCAAGAGTGGAAAGGGAAAAGAAAAACACCAATCTAGAATTCTGTATCCCACAAAACTGTCCTTGAAAAATCCTCAACAAATAAATACTTGCTCAAACAAAAACTAAGGGAATTTATGACCAGAAACCACCCATGCAGGAAATGTTAAAATATTTTCTTCAGGAAGAAGAAATATGATATGTCAGAAATTCATCTCTATGTAAAAATAGAAAAATCAGTGGAGAAGAAATAAGTGAAAGTAAAATAAAATATTTTTTACATTCTAAATGAATCTAATAGGTATGGATTTTTGAACAAATATTAACAATTTACTCTTTGATTATGCCATATGGATAAGAGAAATAAATGACAACAATTTTTCAAGGGATAGGAGAAGGGAAATGGAGATACTCTGTATGTTACCTGAACAACCAGTAAGGAGGTATAGTGTTATTTAAAAGTGGACTTAAATTAGTTATAAATGTATGTGGTAAACTCTAAAATAACTATTTTTTTTTAAGTTTAATTGATAGGCTAAGAGAGGAAGTAAAATGAAATTATTCAAACTTTAATGAAAACTGGGGAAGATATAAAAAGAGGAGAAGAGATAAAAAGAAACAAATGATGTTCAAGAAAATTTTAAAAGCTATAAACATAATAGATTTTGATTGAAATATATTAATAATCACTTAAAATATGAATGATCTAAATATATCAGTTAACAGAAATTTTGAGTGCAGAGGAAAAAACTCCTCTATCTGTTCCCTACAAGAAATCAATTTTAAATATAAAGACATAGGTAAGCTAAAAGTAAAGCAGATGAAGAAAGACATGGATGCTATCACTAATCAAAAGAAAGCTGGAGCAGCTTTATTCATTTCAGACAAAACAGAGCAGAAGGAAAATTATCACAGATAAAGAGGGACACTACATAATGATAATAATAAAAGGTTTAATTTTCCAAAAAGACATTAACAAACCTTGAACTATTAACTTAAAAATCAAGTGTTAAAATATGTGACAAAAACTGATAACCACAAGGAGAAACATACAAATTTATTACTATACACAGAGATTTCAACCCGTTTCAGTAATTGATAGATCATGCAAGAGACAATGAGTAAAAATATAGTTAACCTAAACAGCATTATCAATCAACTTGATCCAGCTGACATTTATAGAATACTCGTTCCAAAAGCAAAATATACATTCTTCTTAACCTCACAGAGAATGTTGTCCTAGATAGAGAACATTCTTGGCCATTGGGCATACATGTATAAAATTAAAAATAATAGCAATCATACAAAATAAGTTCTCAAACACGAGGAATTTAACTTCAAGTTAATAGCAAAATGATAGAAAAATTTCAAAATACTTGGAGATTGAGGAATATACACCTAACTAATTCAAGAATCATATAAAATAAGAATGTTAATGAATCATTTTTAAATATTTTAAAGAAGTAGGGTGAGGGCAACTTATATTTAAATCCCCTCACATCCCAGGCTCTGCAGGTGCCCTTTGCGTGGGTTGCCTCATTGAATTCACTACCTACCACAACAGGCCCTCAGAGAGTATTTCTGGATCTAGGTATTAATGAATAATGTATCTCATAGCAATTTAGGGAGAAAGTGTTGTTGAGAAATCCAAAATGTTTGCTACTGAATCTAAAAATTTTCCTTTTTCAATCTGTTGTTAAATTATGAATCCTGCAAGTTATCCCATTAGAGAACTTAGTGTGACGTATTGTTGTCTATTAGCAATATATTGCTTTTATATTAGTTGTATTGGTTATAAAACCCTGCGATTAGGAGTTTCTACATGTTTCACAAAACAGTTACTACTGTTATTATAGGATGTTTATGTAGCTTTGAATTCATTAATCTACTGTTTTAAATATTTTTGTGCTCTTGTCAATCTCCTTTTTTATCAAAGTGATTATATATGAAAAGTTCTTGAATTACATCATATTTTAGTATATTGATAATAAAGAATACATAGTGTAAAACTTTAGAAATCTGAACAGTTGAAGAGCAGTAAAAACATGTTAATTTTCTTGTGCTATAAATTTCATTTGAAATTTTATTTGCATTGTCTAAATCTTAAAACAAAAATGAGTCTATTGTGATGTATTTCTCTTTATCAGAAGAATGAACTCTTAATTCCCCAAATTCAGAAAAAAAAGGAAATTTGTTATTCAATTATAGATCACTGAAAGAGAAAATAAATAACAATAAATTATAAACTATATAAATAAATAAAATCCATAGAGCTAAAGGGCAGAATTTTCCAATCATTCCAAGCTTCCTGGAAAATTAAAAACAAATATAAAACTCATAATAGTGAAATTTTCGAATATAAGTATACTTCTAGAAAGGGTTAAAATAATATCAACCAAACAGAAACAAAATTCAATAGACTTATTTTTTTCCAATATCTAAATCACTTTCTAGAAGACATAGATTAGGAATTTTAATATTTTAAAAGGGGTAGGTTTTTAAAAAATAATTCTAGGTATTTAATCCAGGCAACAGTTCATTAAATTTATTTCCCATGAATTATTTCTTGGGAAGAGGCTTAAAGCTATCTACTAGGACTTAAGCTAAGAAAGAAAACCTGAGATTGATGAAAGAATAAACATCACCCATCAATGTCAGTCCTAGGATGACAGTGATGCAGCAAGTTTGGAAACAAGCACCAGCGACCTCTTGCCACCTTACGCAATACGCAAAATCAATCCCAGACAAATAATATAAAGGTAAAACATCATAGTTTCTAGATAATTTTGTAGGACATTAACTTTCTGTTATTGGTTGGGAACTATTTCTTAAACAGGATACAGATGTATTGTGCATAAAATAAATGATTAACATAACTAAATGGTATTAAAGTAAAGAAATAAGGATTTGTAATTTAAAAATGACATAATTGAGAGAAACCGTAATTGAAGAAATGGAAGTGATCACTTCTAATACATTTAATCGTATTTGTGTAAATAAATTATTGTTCAATTAATAATAACTGTGGCAGACTACTCAATTTAAAAATACGAACAAGAAATTTAGATAGGCACTTTATTAAAAGATTAATACAAACACTCGGACATACAAAAAGTGTTCAAACTCCTTATTAAGCTGAGAAATATAAATTACAACCAAAGTAAAATGTTGCAACTTATCTACAGAATATCTAAAACTTAAGACTTAAAATGCTATATGCTGCTGATGAAGCAGAGCCCCAAAAATTCGCATGCAATGTTGGCAGTAGTGCATCCTGTACCTCCACAGTGGTAAGCTGTTTGACAGTACTACTAAAACTGGACTTACAATGTTTACAGCAATATTTATTTTGGACAAATTCATTCTTGGCCAACAAGTGGCCTAGCATTATATTGGAAAATTAGGGCTGATTACAGTCATCTAAATTCCTCTTGGTTAAAACCATTGAGGGAGTTTTTATGGCAGATGAAATAGATTCAGGAAAGGGGAAATATGATGATCCAAGCTAGCACACTGAAAAAGAGCTTGGCCACCTCCTGTCTGTCTCATACACGTAATGTTTTTAACATGCCACATCTTCCTCCTTTTTGGGCGGTGGCAGGGTGGGTGTTTTGTATTCAGTTGTAAATAAATTCTCTATCCTCATATGCCAGTTTGGTCCAAAGAAAACAAACATATATTAACATTGTAAATCTTACGCTAGGCCATACATGCTTTAAATCTTAGATTCCCAAGAGGTGATTTAGAAGACGCTGTTGTGCCAACCTGATACTCTTCAATTCTTACCATTTCAGATCATCTCAGTCCTATTTTAAATTCTCACTGAGTTATTACTTCAGGCACCAGAGCCTGCCATGCCTGTGTATAGGGCAAGTTGAAAACATTACACAATTAACGCCCCTCAACAGCCGCCCTCAAAGAAGGGCCATGGAAGGTGGTGAATACATAGCAAATGTGTCCCCAAGGCAAAAAAAAAAAAACCTCTGACTCCTGTGTTCTACAGTATCTCTCGAGTTTTCCCAATAGGATTAACCTTCAGTTGCCCAGAGTGGGTAACATCCTTGATAATATATTATTTATTGTCTTCCTTTTTTTTCCTTTCTCAATTGGCCTTACTGTAGCAATGTTTCCTAAGACTACCTCCCAAAAAACTTAATTGCTCTTAAATTCTTGCCTTAGGAACTGTTTGTGTAGAACACAAACTAAGACAGAGTGGTTTTTATGTAAAGATGCTAATGTTTTTGTGAATCCTCAACTTGTGGTATTATATAAAGGTGCTGCACGCACTCTTGTGTTGCTGAGATACTACATTTTTTGATGATTAAAGGAAAGTTTTATTTTCTTGATTGTTGCTGGTGAAGGAGCTTGCTACTCTGTAGGATATGTATATGAAAGTCCTTGGGGCTTAGCACAATACAATAGTATGATGTTTAAGAATACCACTGAACTGATGCACCAGTATTACATTTGTGTTTGTGTAATAGGTGCTGCTTTCCAGAACGCAGACACGAGGTTAGAGTTGGGGATCGCCTCATAAGAACTGTGTAAGAAGGCCAACTTGATTTGTTTATGAGACTTCATTAGAGACCTTAATTAACAGAGAGAAGATAACTAAAGAGGACAATTGGTGGTTAGATATTTTTTTATTTTCTGTAACTTTATGTTGCTTAAGGCAATGATGCAGAAGCAAGTAATCTCCAGGGTTTTCTAGTCTTGTTTAATTAAATATGCAAACATGTTCCATATCTTTTGTTTCTGTGTGGTTCTCGTAGCCATTATAAGGATTCGGGGAAATTTATATGTTGTGATTTTCTGACCTGCTTTAAATTCCTTTGAACTTTGCTTTCATACTTTGAGAGGTATGAAAACAGTTGTTTAACTTGTTTTTTAAAATTACTGCTTTATTTTGCTGTCTTCCCTGAGACCTAAGAGATGGTTCTGTCTCTTACTGGTAATGGGAACAGACAACTTCCAGTGAAAAATTAAATCACTTAAAAATGTCCTTTCTACCTATAAATACCAGCTCCTGTAGGCAATTCTACAACAGGAAATAACATATGAGCCTTTGAAAATATTCATGTCAATTTGCTCTGGGAGATGGAATGAATCTCATTAGAAGAGGCCAAAGGCTGCTCCCACTGACATAACCATCTTATCAGGTTCCCCATGGTGAACTTGATAGAGCATCTGAAACCAGAATCTTGAGCAATTTGTATAAACACTAGGAAAAGCCACTGCTTCCTAGTATGACTTATCATTCCTCTTTTTCTTGTGTAAGACATAGAACATAAAAACAAGATAGTGAAAAAGAATCTGACAGGCAAACAAGTGAATAACTGATGTTCATCACAGATTTATCTGCACTTAACATAGAGTTTGATTGAATAAATTTGAGACATTTCAAAAGAGGGATTATAACTTTTTTGTATCATACCATTTTAAATAAACTTATGGACTTGGAGGGCAAATAAAAATATATATTTATATAGGTTGCTCCCTAGACTACGAAACCAGACAGAATGTTTCTTTGGAGACTTCATTAGTAATTCTCTTTGTACTTATATTTAGTCCACATATCTTGGAATTATTACCATATTGGTACAGAAAAATTCCTGCTGGTAGTATGGGAACAGTATCACTTCAGAAGATATTTTATTTTATTTTATTTTATTTTATTTTATTTTACTTTTTAAGGCAGAACTATAATTATATTAAAAAATTCACATATCAGTAAAAGTAACAATTCACCAAGATAATATAAAAAGTCACCTGTGTACAGCAACTATTAAAATAATTTTGAAACATATGAAACAAATACTGATAAAATCACAAGGGGAATTAGACAAATCCATAAGTGTAGTAAATTGAACATTCTGTCAAGAAAGGATAGATCAATTTTTTCTTTTTTTTTCTAATTTTTCTTTTTTTTTTAATTATACTTTAAGTTCTAGGGTACATGTGCATAACGTGCAGGTTTGTTACATATGTATACTTGTGCCATGCTGGTGTGCTGCAGCCATCAACTCATCAGCACGCATCAACTCGTCATTTGCATCAGGTATAACTCCCAATGCCCTCTCTCCCCCATCCCCCCTCCCCATAATAGGCCCCAGTGTGTGATGTTCCCCTTCCAGAGTCCAGGTGATCTCATTGATAAATTCCCACCTATGAGTGAGAACATGCGGTGTTTGGTTTTCTGTTCTTGCGATAGTTTGCTGAGAATGATGGTTTCCAGCTGCATCCATGTCCCTACAAAGGACACAAACTCATCCTTTTTTATGGCTGCATAGTATTCCATGGTGTATATGTGCCACATTTTCTTAATCCAGTCTGTCACTGATGGACATTTGGGTTGATTTCAAGTCTTTGCTATTGTGAATAGTGCCACAATAAACATACGTGTGCATGTGTCTTTATAGCAGCATGATTTATAATCCTTTGGGTATATACCCAGTAATGGGATGGCTGGGTCATGTGGTATTTCTAGTTCTATATCCTTGAGGAATCGCCATACTGTTTTCCATAATGGTTGAACCAGTTTACAATCCCACCAACAGTGTAAAAGTGTTCCTATTTCTCCACATCCTCTCCAGCACCTGTTGTTTCCTGACTTTTTAATGATCACCATTCTAACTGGTGTGAGATGGTATCTCATTGTGGTTTTGATTTGCATTTCTCTGATGGCCAGTGATGATGAGCATTTTTTCATGTATCTGTTGGCTGTATGCATGTCTTCCTTTGAGAAATGTCTGCTCATAACTTTTGTCCACTTTTTGATGGGGCTGTTTGTTTTTTTCTTGTAAATTTGTTTGAGTTTGATAGTTGTGTGGCTGACATTTTAACTCATTTTCATGAATTTTTTGATGCTATGAACGTTATATGCTAATGCCTATCTAATCAAAATGGAATATACAGCAGCAGACAAAAATCCACGATGCTTTAAGGCAGCAAAAGTTTGAGTAGTGCCTTCAGTTTTTTACTTTGTGTGCCTGGAGAGATGGTTTGAGGTCACTATTGATGTATCTCAGCGGTAGCGTACTGTCTTTCTCTGTGATGAGAAACTTAAAAAACAGGATAACATACAGACTTTTAAAAAAAAGTGTGCTTATAATAAATAAATAAAATTTTGTGCTCATAATAAAAAAAAAATAAGTAAAAATAAATTAAGGCTCCTTTTAATTTGATGATACATGTGTTCTGTTCTGAAATTTTAATACAGCATTCCTTTGATAATTCCTTCTCTTCTGTCTGTTGTTTCTTGTTATCTACTTTTACTGGCTGTAGAAGTACAGAGAGTATCTCCAGGAAGGTTTTGCACTTCTTGTGTTAATCCTCTAATTTTACTTGTCATCTCTTATTTTTATATTTTTCTATTTTCTTTGAGATTTTACCAATGTTGTCCTCCAAATTTTTCATTATTTTAAGTCATTATGTTGTAAATTACCATTAAAATGTTTTTCTCATTTTATAAGCCTTTTATTCCTTCATGAGAGCTCAACTGACACAACGAATCAGATCAGTAAATCAAACTCACACTAAACAGAGATCTTTACCAGTAATTTCAAGGATGCTAATTTCAAGGATGCTAATAGGTTATAGGCCAGCTGCTTTAATGTCTTTCTCCCCTAAGTATAATAATTAGCTATCTCAGTAGACATAGGTGTTTATTTATTTCTCTTACTCTCTTCACTGACTTTGCTTTCCTTAGAGATGCTTTTATAGGTTCATTTATTATTACAGGCAATCATTGGTTTTCTAATGCTAGTGATTAATTCAAATGTAAGCCTCTAAACATCTTTATATTTCTGACCGGTTGTTGGTAGAGAGGCTGGTATACTAGGAAACTAGATTCTATCTGGTGGTAACTCCATTTCATTGGAGAGATACCCAACCTTCAGAATCTGTAGAATTTTGTGTCCTCTTATACCCAATCTTCTTATATTGTATTGGATTCTGCAAAACATAATATGATGATTTTGTACATCAGCATTCTGAAAATATCACAAGCAATTACCCAATAAGTAAAAATTATCATGCCAACGTAAAAATTATTGTGCCATAATGTTATAATAAAACTTCTTATGGAGGTGAATCTATTGGTGATCAACTCTTTGCTTGTGAAACTGAATAAAATTAAATAATAATTCCAGATAAGAAGTAAAAGTCTAAAATCTCAGTAAGCTTCGTGATGATGCCTCTACTCTTTAAGAGAGAATACTATTACCTCACCATGTGCCCCAAATGCAAGAAAACTGAAATGATTTTGAAGAAATATTCATGCTTTCATATAGTCACTGAAATGAGGATCAAAGACTTTTTGGAGGAAATAGCATTTAAACTGAGGGAAATGAAGTGGCCCTTGGGCAAATTTTTTTTTTTTTTAACAGAGTTTCAGGGAGGAAAAAATCATGTGAAAAAACCGTAAGCCAAATGAGACTATGAAAAATTTTAAGGAAAAAAAATGACATTCTGGCATGATTGTTACTCTGGGAGTAAAAGAGGGTGGTGTGCAAAGATAGTTTTCTTTGGGACATAGTAGACCCGCTTAGAGATTTCGGATATTTAAAAACACCAATAGAAGATAGTAACAAAAATGTGACGTGATCAAAATCACCCTCATTAAAATGTCATTCTAGCTTTTGTAGAGGAAAGAATTGGAAGTAACAAACCGTAGCACAACAGGACAAAAGCAAGAGTAGATTCCACTTAGGTATGGGTTTAAAGTAGTTTTCTGTTAAAATTCCAAGAACTTCTTCCAGTATTGGGAATCATGCTTCAACATGGGATTTGAAGGGGATACATGTCATCCAGTGAAAATTACTGGTATTTGGAGATAATAATAAGCACTAAAACAGAAAAGAAGACAGACATTCCACACATTTACTGTAAGTGAAAAAAGTATTTGCAATAATCCCTTTACATAATAATACACAGTTATTAGAATGAATTTAGCACTTTGATGTTCTGATATGGGAAGACTATATTCAAATATTTCCAAAGAAATTTAATTTGAGTCTATATAGCAAATATATCAAATGATCATGTAGAGCAGATTCACTGACTAGATAAGTAATTTCCACTTTAAAAAAAAAAGTCTATTTTATGCTACTGAATCTTTAAAATTAATAAAATACATTTCTTCCTTAAGTTAGAACATTTAACACTGTCACTGAACTCATAATTCTGTACAAAATTACATAAAAGCATGGAGCAAACTATTTTGTTCACTTATTTCACTGAGTTTTCATACTTGAAGGTATAATGTGTATTCACATTTTCCTAACTTTGTTATTGCAATCAAGTCTTTATATTCTTAAATTGAAAATTAGAGGAGAAAGATTGTCTTAAATGGCTAATCCAAAGATTAAGTATTTTTCCTAATAAAAGAGTAATTTATTTAAGTTTTAGGTAATTGTCCAAAGTCCTTCAACATATCAAAATGTTATAATTTACTTCTGAGGTCCAAAATGAGTCCTAAGTGCTGCTTGACATATAGAAACACATTCTTTGAACCCAGCTGTTTACTTGAAAGAAAGAAAATGGATCATATAACTTTCTTATCTAGTGGTTACAAGTATGCATTCTCTTTTAAAGGTCAAACGCCTGTAAGCATGTTGGTTTCTGGTCAATATGTTTCTCTCTTTAAAGTAGAAAGAGCAGGAAGACTACCAGAAATGAGCAGACCAGTATGAATCCCAGCTGTGATGTGAATGTGTTCTGACTGAAAAACAAAGACCACAGAAGCTGAGCTAATTTTTCTCACTCAAGACCTGCTGTTCAGATAGCATCTGGCCCTTATCACTCCAATACTGTATATCTGCAATCTGGTAATAAAAATCACATTAGCTACTCAATTATAACTCTTGTGGTGAAACAAAATTTAGTAAGCTACTATCTGAAGTTCGGATACTTTGAAACCCAGTTTTTAAGTCTCTTCCTTTTATTTTTAAAGGCTATTTTTTTACGTGTCAAAGAGTTTTGACCATATCCAAATACCAATAGTAATATGAATGGGAATTATTTTTAATTTCATTCAAAAGGAAAGATCTACTTAATGTAATTCTAGAATAGTGCATGTTTGAACTCCAGCAAACAAGTCAAAGTAAAACTAGAAATGATCAAGTCTAAACACAAACATTCAGGTCATTTTCAGAAAATATATATTTCTTAAGCATTGGATACTCAATCATGGGGGGAAAAAAGCATGAAAAAATGTCATATATCCTTCAATACATATTATCCTTCAATTACTTATTTGTATTAAGTGATCAGGAATTCATGATTGTTTGACTAGCTCTATTTCAGGATGTTTGAGTCTGCTATAAATATAATCTCAACAAAGACATGTTTATTACATTTCTGATATGTTCTATCTATTTGGGGTACTCATTGGATTCTCAAAATAAAATAAAATTTTAAAAGCAGTATCAAGAGAAACAGGCTTTTCTGGTTCTTTTATACTTCATTTTGCAGTGTGGTTGAAAGGCAAAAAAACAGGCATTCAATATCGTGCAAGGTACTTTTTCAGAAATCAGAAAAGAAGAATGGATTTATCATAATTGGTAAGCCATAAAATACTAAGCACCATCTCTATAGGATCCCCTAAATCGATGTTCATCTCACTACCACCAATGTATACCTTGAATTGAGGCTCAAAATTAAATATTTGTAGATTTTTTTTTGTTAGGTTTTGTTTTCTTGGCCCTTACAGAAGTTTAAAAATAATTGCCATTGGTATTTCCACCACTTATGGGATTATATGCCTCAAACATAATATATATTTGATGTTTTTTGAGAAAATCTGTCAAATAGCTGTGCTTAAATGGGAGAATCATTTAGGTTATTTAACTCAATTATTTATAGATTAGATAAGAAAACAAAGTGCAGTTCGAGGACAGAACTTTTAAAGAAACAAAATGTATTTCTTAACATAAGAATGTTACACAAACACAATTCAACTAATTCTTCACTTATTTGAGTTATTACACAAATAAGCTTTATACATAGTGATGAATCCATTGACACCAAGTATATTTAATTGTTTTTGGTATAAAATAGTATTATGTGGTTAACAATATAATCTGGTTCCAAATGCAAATCATAGTAATTAAACAAGTTAGGTAAGTTTCTTTAGAGCAGACACTGTTAGAACTTTTATGGAAGTTTGTTGTAAACCTGTGAGACAGACATGCGAATAAGAACATTTCATAAGCTTATACAAAACATTTTTCTTCCCATCAAAATACTTTATTAACATCATGTGATTTCAATGTTGAGTGAAGAAGAATTTTAGGTTCTGAAGTCTACCATGTATGAGAAACTATCTTTTCATTGTCTCTTGAACATACCACATACATTTCAGACTCTAAGACCCTGCTTACACTCTTCTGCTGTCTTTTCTTGTTCTACCTTTATTTGGACTACATTCCAAGTTGGCTGAAGTTGGCATAAAGCCTTAATATTAAAATGTGCCTTAAAATGTTTTTTAAAGACCTGTGGAATAGAAATAACAATTTAGCCAGCTGAATATAAAAGAATTACATGGAATCCTTTAATACTTTAACTTCAAGCATTGTATTTCTATGATAATGATTGCTTTTTAATAGAACTTCATCTGCAATAAGCTTTCTTAGAATTTATGCTAATTTTTTCAGATACAGCATTTTTGAAATCTTAAAACAGAATGAAAATAAAATGAAACTTTCTCTATTATTAACATAGCATAAGACCTTTTAGGGGCTAAATAATCATGCAAGAACTAAGACAAAGCCTGGAAAAATAAGGTCATAAAATGTAAACCTTGCAATGCAGATCTGAAATTATCCAGATCTAGATAATCTAGGTAATCTCACTTTCTAGTGAGGCCTAGAAAGCTCAAGTATCTTAACCTGACTTGGTAACAATTTTACTACAAATAAAATATACATCAGGTACTTTTGAAATGATCATTTGTAGCAGCTTTGAGTCAGTGTTGTTACCACAATATGAAGTCAATTCAGGATGAATATTAACATAATAATGTTATTTATATGGCATGGTTAGATGAGAAGAGCAGCGCAGATGAAGATGCATTTTTAACATGGTTTAATATCTTTTCTCTCTTACAAAATGATATTTTTGCAGTACTATAATAATCTGCCTTTCATGAAACTTCACCACTGTATGAGAAACTTAAAAGGCTTCTACATACTCCTGACAAGGTAGCAATTTAGTATCACAGTAAATCTGCAAAGGCAGAAGATTGAATAGGGGAAGAAATGAGAAGGTCTAAAAGAGTCACAATGTTGGAGAATCTGACTCACCATGAAGCTGACTTACTGTACTGAAAGGACAGGGGTCTAAGCAAATCCTTCCTAGCATATGCTGACATGATGACATGCCTTATTTCATGCTCCATTGAGAGAGAATGCAGGAGTTCAGCTTTAATGTTCATTGTCACTTTCCTCTCTCCTGCTGATATTAAAGCCTTCATTACTGTGTGTAAATGCACTGCAGCATGCAAAGTAATATTCTGTGGGTCATATTCTCTCCTGTCAGTATTTGGCCTCTAGAATGGGTGCACAGTTTTGCTCTTACAAGCTCACTTCTGCATTCCATACTTCAAGAAATGGTTTTAAGCTGGCAGTAAAAATGTGCAAAATGAGTTCTTCCAAATGGAAATATTCTATATCGGCAAAGTATCGCGTATATAATGAATAAAGTTTTTGTAATGAGAATGGTGACATAGGTAAAAGAACACCATCAAAACATGGGTTCCAATGCAAGCTCTACAGCTCACTAGCTCTTTTACCTTTGGAAAACAACATTTCTTTTTCCAGATTTATCATCTCTAAATTACAAATAGTAATGCATTTCCTGAAGAATTACTGTAAGGTTTACAAATAACGAATGCAAAGCCTTTTACAAATAACATATGGTAGTTACAACTAAAGAGGCTCTAATGGATTTATAAATTACAGCTCAATCAGAAAGACAGAATAAATCTGTATAGAACAGTGTAGAATAATGGATTTATTGTGGTGATTAGAATCAACGATTGTGAGAACTAGTGAAAAAGTCTATGCAACTCGATTATGAAGCTAAGGTTGGGAACACTAGGTGTATAGTGAGAGACAGAAAGGAGAAACTGAAATGCATGAGCACAAATTAGAATTCACAAGGGTAAGTTAGACTTTTAACTACTCCGTCTTTACCCTGAGGCTCTCTAATACAGGCAGCAACAGTGCCTAGTGCCTCACTCTTGCCATTGGACAATGCCAGCTGCTGCTTTCCTTCTGTCTCCATGACTCATGCAAGTTTCTCTTTTGTCCAGTTCTAACTCAGAATCATGTATGGAAAAGTGTACTAATAAATATAGCTCAGGAGGGTGCAGTGGCGCACCCCTGTAATCCCAGCACCGTGGGAGGCCTAGATGAGCAGAACACTTGAGTTCAGGATTTCAAGACCAGCCTGGGCAACGCGGTGAAAATCCATCTCTACCAAAAACACAAAAATTAGCTACACACAGTGCCACATGGCTGTAGTCTCAGCTACTCAGGAGGTTGAGGTGGGAGGACCCCTTGAGCCCAGGGGATGGAGGCTGCATTGAACTGAGATCAGACTACTGCACTCCTGCCTGGGTAACAGAGTGAGACCCTGTCTCTCTCTCTCTCTCTCTCCCCCTCCCTCTCTCTGTCTCTCTCTAAATATATATGTGTGTGTGTGTGTGTGTGTGTGTGTGTGTGTATTTCCAGCACAGCTAAGTTGACACAGTATAAAGTTACTGCAAAAGGATAGGCTATGTTACTCTGTGATAATCTCTCCCAAACCTCAGAGGCTCAATAAACCACGGTTTATTTCTTATGAAAATCACATGTTCATAGTGACTCTAAAGTAGTTTTGCCCCACATGGTGCTTTATCCTAAACTCAGCTGGATGGAGCTGCCTTTAATTGGACCCTGCCACTCACCATGGCAGAAGAAAATAAATAATGTCAAACAATGTACTTGCTTATAAAGCTTTTGTGGAGAGGTGATATGTAGTATTCCTGCTCTCTATTTATTGGCCAAGGCAAGCTACAGGCCAAGTCCCATGTGAGGAGAGTCAAGAAAATAGAATATACTTCTTCAGGACAGGGGGCAGGTGTTTTCAAATGATCATTCAGTCTTATACAGCCAACTCTGCTTGTCAGAAATACTTGATGCACACTGTTTTCTATGTAAGTATACTACTCACACATTCTACAGGAAGACAACCCAAAGCGCAATTAAGTTATGGCACCAGACTCAAATCCAGGTCTCTGTAGTTTCTGTTGCTCTCATTCAAGGATTAATGCCATTAACAGGGTAGTCATTCTGTTGTTGTTGTTGTTGTTGTTGTTGTTTGACAGGGTCTCGCTCCATCACCCAGGCTGGAGTGTAGTGGCACAATCTTGGCTCACTGCAACCTCCGACTACTGGGTTCAAGTGATTCTTCTGCCTCAGCCTCCCAAGTAGCTGGGGCTACAGGCACATGCCAACACACTTGGCTATTTTTAATAGAGACTGGGTTTCACCATATTAGCCAGGCTGGGTAGTAGGTTTCTTATCATGAAAGTGGGTTTGCTATGAAAGTGAGTTTGATCCTCTTGTCGTCTCTTATGGGGACCTTTTCCCCTTTCACTTTCCATTATAGGATGATGCAGCAAGAAGGCCCTCACCAGATACCAGCCCTTTGATCTTGGACTACCCAGGCTCCAGAACTATAAGAAGTAAATCTCTGATCTTTGAGGATTACCCAGTTTGTGCTATTCTGTCATGGCAGCACAAAATGGACTAAGACATAGGTCCAATCTAAGGCCCATCTCCCAGAGGACACCTTATAGCTGAGAGCTGTGAATGGATCACTAAGTAAGCCAGCGTCAGTCTTTTTTGTTCTGGAAATCCCACTGTTTATAAGATTTCAAAGTATTGCACATCTCTGGCAATCTTTTCTCCTTGTTTCTCTCCCTACAAGGTCAAGCAGACTTGTACATTTTCAACTGACTCTACTGGTTCCTTTTATTTTACTTTAATGCTAACTTTGATGTTTCCCCTTGCTCTTGAGGGACAATTTAGAAGAACGATTAAAGGGAATATTTAACAATCAGAAATTATATGTCCTAATTCCCATTCTTACCTATTACTCGGTATGTATCTTTGCTTCTATTCCTAATTCATAAAATGTAGATAAAATTGTAAACTGGACTCTCAGGGTAGGTGTAAGAAGTGAATGACTTAATATACATAAAGCGCTTAGAAAAAGTGCTGAGGCTCAATCTCTGGGGTATCTTTTATTTTTGTTTTTACTTGTCTTTATTTTTTATTTGTATAATTTTAAGGGATACACATGCCATTTTGCTATATGGATATGTTGCATACTAAATGGATATGTTGCAATACTGGTGAAACCTGGGTTTTTAGTGTAACCATTGCCTGAGTAATTTTCATTGTACCAATTAGGTAATTTATCATCCCTTTTATGAGGGTACTCATTCTATTCATGAGGGCTCTGCATCCATGACCTAGTCCCCTACAGAAGCCCCTACCTTATAAAACAAACAGATTTGGGGTTAGGATTTCAACATACGAATTTTAGGGGAACACAAACATTGTCTATGTAAAGTGGTAATATATGTTAAAATCTCTGTAAAATAGGCAACCGCTGTAATTCATCCTTATG
Source organism: Chlorocebus sabaeus (assembly GCF_047675955.1). Taxonomy (NCBI): domain Eukaryota; kingdom Metazoa; phylum Chordata; class Mammalia; order Primates; family Cercopithecidae; genus Chlorocebus; species Chlorocebus sabaeus. The sequence goes on from NC_132905.1 coordinate 84,042,934, forward strand.
ACCAATACTTCCAACTGTACATCCACATTTTCTCTTTTCTATAGTTCTATGTTAAAATTATTTCCTTTTGAATCCCTGTAATACAATCTAGCTCATTCTCCATCTTCAGAATCAGAAATCTAATAGGGCATAGTTGATTTGGGTTAAAATTATTCTGGCTAAAATTGAAAGGAATGTTTGCTATTAGTAATGATAAAATTAACATGTAAGATGAAGAGCATAAAAATAATTAAGGAAATTCAATTTTTCTACTAAACTGCATAGAATCATTAGGAGAATAATAGCTTTATGACACCAGTTCAAATGTAACAATCTCCTAATGAGTTATTTTAATTATTGAGTTATTTATTTATAAGTCACACATATATTGTAAACTTCAGATTTCTCATTCACTTGACTTTGACTTTTTTGACAGAATATATGTTTTAAGAAAGCAATTACCACATCTCTTTATTTAGTCCTGGACTTTATTCTGAAGATCAGTACAACACTATTTTATCTGAAATTATGTTTGTTCCCCAGAGTAAGGGAAATAACATAACTTTTAGATGACTTTGAAATTAATCAAATCAATATGCACAGTATCAATATATGTAATTAGAGTAGTTTTATTGTCACTCATCTGTTTAATAAATATTATTGTGTATGTTATATAGTAGATTGTGTGCCAGGTGCTGGGAACATGAAGAAGAAATAAAATATGTTCTGATTTCAGAGAACAGATAACCTAATAAGCAAGATAAATCAGAAATGTAAAATATAAATAAATGGGAATCAATGTGGTTACTATTATAATAATCTATACAAAAACATTGAAGGAATAACTTTATATGGGGTAATCAAGAAAGCTGTTATTCAAAATTTGAGACTTATTTCCTAAACTTTGTTTTACATATATTCTATAATTTTAAAATAGTATTAATTGCTCCCTTTATCAGCGTCATACTAGTCCCCTAAGTGAACAGATCATTGCATTGAGAAAGAACATCTCAGTCTTGGGTAACTGAAAGTGGTAACCTCCTATGCTCTCACCATGTAAAGTAATCATTTTCCAAAAGCAGAAAACACAAATTTTGTTTTGATTTTTTTCTTCCATGGTAAATATATACAAGCCTCCATCTTGTTTCCAATGACCTTCAAACTTCTAGTTCTGACCCACTTTTTCTCTTCTTTGCGCTCAACTTACAGTATAGAATAAAAACCCATCAATACCTTCTTGGAAGTTAAAATTTCTATGTACATCATCACTGAGCAGGTGCTGATTTTCTGTCATCTTTAAGCCTTCATTTCCACTAATCAAGGTCAAATTAGGTTTCACAGACTAGAAATAGTGGATTGGATTTATGTAGATTAGATTCATGTAAAAACTCTCTATGTATTAGTTTACTTTGAAACGTCTGTAGAATGAGTTTCTCTTCCTTGCCTGTAGTCCTTTAAGAGTCTCAAATCACAACTGTGTCTTTTCTATGTGTATTTCCTTTGATACATCTCTACATTTCCCATAAGTAGAGTGTCACTAACACCGGTAAACATAATTCATACATATTCATGATTGCTGTGATGCTGGGATTCCAAATGTCCTAAGCAAGCGCTTGAACTTCCTGAAGTTACTGTTTTACTAGATCCAGGCAGGTAGATATAAAGTTATTTTAAATATTTTTTTTAATTTATGTATTAAAATGAGATTCTAGTAGATCGTAGTATCAGGAAATTCTGTATATTTTTATGCTTATCTGTCCACCAGTTACTGAATTTGATGCATATGATTTACTAATTTACAAGGAAATTTCATTGATATTGTATCATATTATTTTAAAAATATCAAAAAATGCATTGGATAGATTCAGATTGCTCAAAACACTTTCTAAACGTTCAAATATATTCAATATTCAAAACTAATTGTCAAATATTTCAATGCCTGATATAAGTTTGGATTTCATTAAAATAGATTGAACATTGTTATCAGTCATTTCCTAAATACAATAACAATCATATGTTTGAGGAAGAGTTTTTTTTTTCAGAAATATATAGTGGTTGTGGCTAGAGTAAGTAACATGAAGACTTATGCTATATATGCCTATATATAGATATACATACACACATACATTTTTATATATATACACACATACACACTTAAGGTTTTTAATGATGTGCTTACTGAAGTTATACGGTATTTATTTTTCAAATACTATTTTATATTAATTAGTTTTTTGGGAGCTTCCTGAATTAATCCTGGAGGAAACATCACTATGTTGTCGTGATAAAATAGTGGACTCTAACTAAAGATAATTCTGTAATTATCATTTGAATGGCAGTAGAGTAAGAAACATCAAAGAAAATCTGATTTCATTTAACTCTTTGTTCAATTTCCCTTATGCTTTATTTTCTGGGAAAATATTTAATGAACAATGTTTGCTTACTGTATTTGGAAAGGAAATTCTTCACTTAGTTTTCTAACATGGAATACAAAGTAAAAATACAATATAAATATTCTGGAAAAAATTACACTTTAAAATGGGATATAAAGTCCAAGAAATATAAGCACAACAGACTGCATTTGTCTCAGTGATGCACATTTTTGAACTATAATTAATTTGCTCAGTTCTCCTTTTTAAGTTCATAAATTACACGCAGAAACCCAAACAGTATTTAATTTACATATCTGGAATCCACAAAGCAACAAAAAAAGACAGCATTTAAGTGCCTGCATTTCTAATATAACTTAGTTCTTAAAATAATCTCACTTCATTTTTACAAGAGACAAAAGCTTTTTGGAAGATCCATGATTATGGCACCCACATGCATTGCTTTTGTGCTGCTGTGGGTGTAGGTCTGAAAAACACTCAACAAACAGATGGCTAACCCTCTGAATGACATTATTCATGTTAAACAGAATGGCTTTCTGATGATCATAATGTAGCACCTGCTCTGGCGTTTTTCTTCTAAGGGAAGAGGAAGAGTGGGATTTGGTGAGTTTGTCAATTGCAGTATCAGGTTTATGTTTGCTGATAGCATTATAAGAAAGGAAATTGCTCATCAGTTAACTCATTTTACAATGCCCACCATAAAACAGGAATGAAATTTAATTTGACAGGTTATGCATATATATTTGTTATATCAACGAAAAGAAGGACTTTGTGTATATATTGGTAGACCTTAGGAAGTAATTTTTTTCTCTAATGCACTAAGTAACAAAATTGATTCAATTACTACTGAAATTTTACATGCAGAAAAGGCCACATATCATAATTTTCAATTTTATCCTGATACACTTGTTACCAGTTTTCAAATCCTATTCCAAATATCTATTATAATATTTCACCACTTATACTGAATAATTATTACATGAGTCAAAATTTCTCATAAAAACACTCATCAGATTAAATGATTTTCCCTCTGCTTCCTATATAACTGCATTTCTGCTGCATCTTTTCAATTTACAGTAACCTTCCCCAGTGAAATGTAAACCTATTTACTCAGAATCCATTATCAGTGGTCATAAAATATAATTCATCTCCCCCAAGGTTTTACTTCTCTACACTAATTGATGCTTATTCTGTTAGCATATTTTCACAGGTAACTTTATCCAATTCTTCATTTATTATAAGTTTGTTCCATTGCTACTCTGTCAATCCTTACTACAGATACGTGGCTGCACCACCATGACGAATAATACATTAGAAGGAAGAATTGCCTCCAAAGACTTTGAACCTGCCACTGTCACCAAAGGCTAAGTATACTGATATTGTATTTGATGTATATGCTTAGTTAAGTAAACCGAAGGCCACCCATAATTAGAATAAGTTGATTTTATTTTTGCTATACTTTGTTATTAATGCAAAGTTCATTTCATGATGTCTTTTCTAGATAAAAGGGTATTGAGTTTAGAATGGTATTTAATTAGGTGCCTATTTATAATTTTATGACTGGACTTCATAATGATATCTTAAATCAAATTTCAATGTATTATATACATAGGTAAAATGTCAGAATGATAAATACACTTTCAGTAAAAGTAGAATTTACTCACTTTAATACCAATTATACATTTTTAAAACTTTCTGTCTAAAATAAAGTGAACAAAGCAAATCATTAAGTATATATGGTTGTCTACCATAGAAGAAACAAATATCGTATTACTTTCACATTCTAAGAACCTGAGAAAGTAGAAGGTGAGTCATTCACAGCCTAACAAGTGATTAACCTACTTGCAATTGAATATGAATCTGGAAAATGTTCAAGGTAGTTTAAATTTAGTTGAAGTTCTTTACCTCTCTCCCTTCAAAAAATTGATCTGTCACTGCCATTTATGTGCAGTACATAAAATAATTTTCAACTTAGCCTAAGAGCAATTTTCTTAAAAAAAAACTTCATTTTAAACATTATTATTATAAAAGAGTTAGAAATAATATAAACTATTAATATATATTAATTTAGGATGGCGACATGGCACCTATTATGGGCAAAGAGGTAAGTTTACCTTAATATTTTTTTAAAAAAGAAAAGATTAATGTCTATAAAATATTATAAGAAATAAGGAAGTAATGAGTACTATGTTGACAGATTCTATACAAATCTTTTTTTTTTTTTTTTTAATTTATTTATTATTGTTACACTTCAAGTTGTAGGGTACATGTGCACAACGTGCAGGTTTGCTACATATGTATACTTGTGTCATGTTGGTGTGCTGCACCCATCAACTCGTCATTTACATCAGGTATAACTCCCAATGCAATCCCTCCCCCCTCCCCCCTCCCCATGATAGGCCCCGGTGTGTGATGTTCCCCTTCCCGAGTCCAAGTGATCTCATTGTTCAGTTCCCACCTATGAGTGAGAACATGCGGTGTTTGGTTTTCTGTTCTTGTGATAGTTTGCTGAGAATGATGGTTTCCAGCTGCATCCATGTCCCTACAAAGGACACAAACTCATCCTTTTTTATGGCTGCATAGTATTCCATGGTGTATATGTGCCACATTTTCTTAATCCAATCTGTCACTGATGGACATTTGGGTTGATTCCAAGTCTTTGCTATTGTGAATAGTGCTGCAATAAACATACGTGTGCATGTGTCTTTATAGCAGCATAATTTATAATCCTTTGGGTATATACCTAGTAATGGGATGGCTGGGTCATATGGTACATCTAGTTCTAGATCCTTGAGGAATCGCCATACTGTTTTCCATAATTCTATACAAATCTTAAATCAAATAAATTAAGAATTTATTTTGCCATCATGTATATGTGCAATTTGATGTTTCTAGATAAATGAGATTCACTGCTGCTCACTCCAGCTGTCTGTATAGATAATAAATACTATGTGAATATACATCTCTATTCAGGTAACAAAGTTTTACTTTTAATGGGATTACAATGACCTCAAAATAAAATCACTGTGGTTTGTAATTGATTTCAGCCCCCTTATGACCAATGTGGCTAATGTAAGATACGCTGTACTCTATGGAATAACATAATATTTTAAAATTTTCATACCACATTTCTCTGCAATGGAGCACTGTTTTCCTGAGAAAAATTTGGACCTACCCTGTGGATCATTTTCAGACACATTTCTGTGTTATCACGTTTTATTTGGTGCTGTCCTAAATGAAGATTTAAAATTTCATTAGAAATTGCCAGTCTTAACCTCTCTTAAATTAATTATCAAAGCACACTGCTCTGCCTTTAATTTCCAATACTGGGAAATAATATAATTTAAAATTTCCTCAAGAATGTCAAGCATTGCCAAGATGCTAAAACATTAGTATCTTCCAAGTATAGGATGGCACTCCTCAAAATGCCATGTTTCAAAGGAGTAAGCTGTTCTTAAGACTAGATATTTTGCTAATATCAGTCTAATACCTTGGAAAACAGACACCTGTATGTATACTGTTCTCGTCAATCTGGCTACTACTAATCATTTTACTGTTTAGAAGGATTCTCAATCCATTCCCATACTCAGTAGGGTTGTTTCCCATACTTATGCTACTCATTAATATTTATGTTGAAAGTATTGCTGCTGCTCTCTGGAAACTAGCAGTTTTCTCAAATTAATTCCAATTTTCACTTTCCCTTAGAGACACCTAGTCTATTCATACAAGTAAAATGTTTGACCCCTCAAACACATTGGGATGGGTCACTGTTGAAGCCTTTACGCATAATACCTAGAGTATTCCAAGTTGAATTGATTTTTTTTATTACTACCAAAAATAATCTTCATTGGATTAGTACTTGGCCATTTGTCTCTATCTAAAGTTATTCACTGTATTTTTATCTTTTTAAAAAACTGATGGTTTCAATTAGCTTGGGCTGTCGTAACAAAATACTGTAGACTGGGTGGCTTTAGCAACAGAGATTTATTTTCTCATGATTCTGAAGGCTGGAAGTCTGAGATCAGGTGGCCATCAAGGTTGGGTTCTTGTTAGGGCTCCCTTTCCAGCTTGGAGATGAAATCCTTCTCACTGTGTCCTCAAATGTCAAAGACAGCCCCCCGTATTGTTTCTTCCTCTTCTCATAAGTGTGCTTATCCCTTATAAAGGTACCCATTCTTTATTATTGTGAAGGCCCCATTTTCATGACCTCATCTAAATCTAATATTCTCCCAAAGGCCCTATCTCCAAATACCATCACAATGGGGGCTAGGGCTCAACATATGAATATGGGAGATGAGGGGGACACATTCAGTCTATTGCATTAATTGTGCAAGTAAAACTTCTAAGGTTTGTATAAAACACTTTCTCAGTGTTCAAGTATGTGACAGCTGCTCCATTTCTTTCCTCCACTAATTCTGTGATTATATGTAAATCTATCAAGTGAATCTGGAATGACTAATTATTTAAACCTCTTGCTATTAATTATGTCTGTAAGTTCTTAATATTTATAACATTTATTTTATAATATAAGCATGCAGGAAAATTTACAAAAATATGTTTCATACTATTGTTTTCCTTAATCTGTATGTTTATAATTCCTTACTTTTTTATCATTTTATTGCTTATTTATTTCTCAACAGGTTCAGAAGTTTCCTCTATTAACAATTGTGTTAGTTAGCTATCACACTCATCCAGTTAGCAAAAGTATTGGCCCATTTTCTTAAAATCCAGAATATTTAATGTTCCTAAGGGATTTCTATTTTAGCTTTAATGTATCCGTACCTATTAGAATAAGAGCTTCCCACATAGTCCCACATATATATTGTTTTTTCAAATGTAATTCTGTTCTGTGTAACCTTCTGCATTTCTGCTGCTACAACCCTCGTGGAGATCATCACTGTCTTTTTCTTAACTACACCAATCGTTCTTGAACAATTTGTCATTGCTTCATTCCAATTAATTCTCTGCAAAACACTTGGAATGATTAAGCAAAGCTAAATAAAGCAAAGCAAATCAAACAGGAAGACATCAAGTGGATGAAGTAAATGGCCTGCAGAGTACCTTCCTGACGTCCCTTAGCTTTCCGAGTCCTGCAGGATCTACCTGTGAACATGCCTTAGTCCTCACTTTGAGCTACTCTGCCCACACCCATAGTCACTACATTCCAGATCTAATCCATGTGATTGGCATTTCATGTGCTTTTCCTTCTATTTACGGTACACTGGCAGAATTCTTATTATTTTGCAAATTTCAACTCAGGTGACGTTTGGGTCTCAGCCTCCTGACAAGGTGGTATAGCAATGTGATAAAAGTACAGGCACTGGCACTGGATCAGCTTCACTCTGTTCCCTCTCAAACCTTCACTAGTAGTGTGGCCTTAGGCAGGTGGCCTCATCTTTTTATTGCATTTTCTTCACTTGTAAAAATTGAGGTAATATCACCATTCTCATAGATTTGTTTGCTATATTAAATGATTTAATGTATATAAGATATTTAGAAGAGCACGTAGCATATTTTAAGCTCCCAATAAAGGTCACTTGTTAAAGAGTTTTATCTCAATAAAATGTCCATAACTATTATATTGTAATAATAATAGTAATAATATAATAATGATGATTGTTAATAATTTTATTAATTATAATAATAGCTAAATCTTCAAAAAGTGTAAATTACAGAGACTGTCCTCTCAAATTCAGTTATTTCTCATAGTCTTTATTAGAGTATCCTGATTGTTATCTTTTTATGACATTAAAATCTTAATTACATATGTTTATGTGAGTGTAATACATACAGCTCACTAAAATGGAAGATTCAGGTAAGCAGGTACTATGCCTATTTGTTCATCATTATATAATTAGCTCCTATAACTGCTTAGAAAGGAGATTAATAACTATTTTTGAATCGGTGAATATTGTTGATAAAATTGAATTTCATTGAGCAACTGAGTGGGGCATGCTATTAACGATAGAGTGAGAAACCACCACAGAGACAAAGCCTAACAGCAGTGGCTACAGTGGCTACAGGAAACAGTTTGGCAGGCAGCGCTTAACTGGAGCAGACCTTTCAGACAAGACAACAAGAAGCAGATTCAGTGAAAAAAATCCAACTGAAAAACTGGTAGGTGAATGAGCTGGTATTGTAGGCATCTATTAATAGATAGTTAAGATCCAGGCAACTTGCCCCTATTAATAATTAGTGTAGATATCTGATCAGTTGAGCTGTGGTTGCTGGGTTACGTCTAGCACTCACAACAGGGAATGAGGAATAGGGAAACAAAGTAGGAATCAGTAGGCCAGGGGGAGATTTTGTCATAAGAGGTAAAATACTCTGGGCACGGTGTCTCATGTTTGTAATCCCAGCATTTTGGGAGGCTGAGGTCGAACAATCACTTGAGGCCAGAAGTTTGAGACTTGCCTGGGCCGCTTGGTGAGACCTAGTCTCTACCAAGAAAAATAAATAAATAAATAAAAATTAGCCGGGAGTGGTGGCATGCGCTTGTAGCCCTAGCTACTCAGAAAGAAGGCTGAGGTGAGAGGATGACTTGAGCCCAGGAGTTTCAGGCTGCAGTAAGCTTTAATCACACCACTGCTCTCTGGCCTGGGTGACAGAGTAAAACTCTCTCCCTTAAAAAAAGGCAAAATAGCACATAGCCTAAAATAGATTGTGCTGATAGCATAATGCTGACCAACACAATAACAGGACTAAGATTCCTTAAATAGGAAATTAAACAAAAATTGTTTTTACCTTTAATGTTCTTATGTCCGCCTTGAAGGATAGCTAAGAAAACTTTTTAATACATATAAACTATGCTAGATACATTGAAAAGCAAACTAAGCAAACATTTTTTCCTAAAATGAATGAAGGTACATTTAATGTGTATTTTACATGATGATTTCATTGTGCTTCACTTTGTCTTTGATTTTCTCGCTTCACTTAAATCATTGTAGCAGTTTTTCTTTGCTCTGCCTCCTCTGCCAAACAGCTGATCTTATTCGAATTAAAAATGCAGCTGTCTTTATCAATCTTTCATGTTATATATGGATTTAAAAAATAAATTTACAAGTACAAAAACTGATGATATTATTCAGCTCATGAGCTAATTCAATATTCATTTGTCTTGATGTAGTTTTTTCCATTCCTTTGCAAATTCTGCTTTGTTCTTTGTATTGACATTTTCTTCCATTTCACAGTTGGCAGAATTAAAACATAGACTAAAACAGTACAAGTAAACTGTCATTATACTAATGTAAAAGCTCAAATTATCCTAACTATAACCATTAATACAATTAATTCACAAACAAATGCTAATACCATCACTGGTTATGTGGTATGTTGATCCTTTCCATTTATATATCTTCCTTGGGATTCTTTGTTTTCACATCTCGAGATAGTAAAAGTTATGCAGAAATATCTCAAAGCCTCTGAATTAAGCCACATTACCTATAGGGCACTAAACCCTAAAGTTAAAAATAAGCTAATACTTGACATGCTTTTTTTTGACATGCTTGAAAATTATTTTGGAAGCTAGAATACCTACTTTGTGCTTTTGATTAAAACAAAATGTTTATCATTCTTTTTATATTATAGCCACATGTGTAGGTAGGGAGAAATGAAATTACTTTCTAGAGTCGGGCAATTATATTTGATATTACTGAGAAATTACTATCAAAATAATACATGTCTAAATGGAAAATAATTATAATTACACATTTTCAATCTGCCAACACTACTGGATTTGTGAAGAAAAATATTCTTTGAGTATGTTCTTATTTTCAAACTTTTAAACAAATCAAAAGATATCCTTTTACTAATATGATTCTCTTACGTTTGAATGCACTCAAATATAACCTTAATGCCTATGAAATTAGTATTGACCTTGTCCCCACCACATATAATTTTATAAAGACTGATATTCCTGTCTGTCGACTAATTGCACCAATAAACTTCACTACAAGGATGTAATTAATAGACCGTAATATTTAAGAAGGTGACATTTCTCACATGTTTTGAACTCTTGACTTGGAATTTGAAAAGGAGAAGAAGTTACTGATACCAGGATTTTATTCTAGAATAGTATCCAGTTGGCAGTTAACTGAAACAGCTTTTTTTCCCTTAACGACAATAAAACAGAAAGGACTAATTACCCCTTTTTATAGGTGCAATTGGAACTTAAAACTCTAGAGACAGTGTGAGCAATAAAGCACGGTTAGAGTCTATTTCACCATCTGCACCTTAAAGTTACAGCTACCAAATCAACAAACAAACAAAAGACTCAATTATGCTAAATATATTATTCTAAGGTTGTAAATTGTTTATTAGCATTTTCTTCTGACTCTAAGCAATTAAAACAATTTTTAAATAAAATTTTCAGTTCATATACATTTTGAGAAAATTAGAAATTTTTTAACTAATGCTAAACAAGTCATAAATCTGTTTTAGAATTTTTAAAGAGTAATTTTAAAAATATCTACCTTTCACTTCTGTTTTAAAGAAAATTAATTTAATTAAATAACTAAAATTGTCTCCTTCATAATCTGAACATTTAGAACTTTTTTTAGCAAGTACAGTGCAATGCCATCTTTAAAATGGAGACCAAATATGGTGACCAAAAGTGCATTTATGCCTTGAGACACTCCCACTATTTTCAAGCAAGGTAGTTTTACATACATCTGTGGACATAAGAATGAATCTTAAAATATGCATTTTCACATGAAACAATCAAATATGGAAACCATAGACTTGAGAGAAAAAGCACGTGTAATTAGGTTCTTTGTTTACCAATATAAAAGTAAATCTATCCATGTAGATTTTTAAAAATAAGTCAAATTCCAAAATGTAATGTGCTGTTTAATGTTGATAGATATTATGTATAATCACATTTAATCTGAAGAAACACAGGTCTTCAAAACCTAACCTTTGAACAGAGTTCAAAACACAGCTTTTTTCTACTTAAGTCAGGAAATTCTAAAATAAGATTAGGCAGGAGGATAGGGTCTGTGAGTCTGAAGAAATACTTTAAATAATTCATTTTAAATTTTAAATCAATGTGATATGCTTCTCAAAGTCTTAATGAGAACATCCTTTTATATTTCAAAGCTACTTTTTTCTAGACTTCTTCACAATTTTGAAAATTACCATAAATTTACCATTTAAAAACGTAACCATGTCACAAAGTGTTCAGAAAATCCCTTCTCCACACTCTTTCAAACACAAAAAGTCAATCATGTATCATTCAGAAGAAGTAGTCTTACCTATATTTCACTGATATGAAATGAGATGCCAGGCACTTATTGGGAATCAAGATATTCATTTGCTATGAATGCTAAAATAATCACTACCTTATATACGTGCTGTATTCACCTTTGCTGAGTGAATGAAGTGGCCACCATTTTCCAAATTGCAAGGTCCCACCAACAAAGGGAAAGGCCAGATTATTTGTTAGGTTCTCTCTGATTCCTTGAAGACCTGACTTATTATATGGACCTCCTATTTTACTAAGTTTTCAGTTAGAAATTGTTTTTTTCTCTCCTCACTGAAAAGATTATAAATGAAAGCCCCACTGTTTCTGCTGTGCCATTAAATATTAGAGATGGGCAGTGAAGGAATCAATGTTCAGAAAGAACAAGAAGTGGAATAGAAAGAGGAAGGAAGGAAGGGTAGGAAGAGTAGGAAGAAAAGAAAATGCAAACCTCACTAACAACCAGGCAATATTGACCAAGTCACATAACACATTGCACTGAAAAACGTGTGGCCAATGTAATGCACAGTTTCCTGAGATAAGAATAAAATTATAAATAAAAAGAACACATTTAACAAATGGTGTTGGAAAAACTGGCTAGCCATATACAGAAAATTGAAACTGGACCCCTTCCTTTCGCCTTGTACAAAAATCAACTCAAGATAGGTTAAAGACTTAAACATAAGACCTAAAACCATAAAAATCCTAGAAGAAAACTCAGGCAATACCATTCAGGACATAGGCATGGGCAAAAACTTCATGATGAAAACACCAAAAGCAATGGAAACAATAGCCAAAATTGATAAATGGGATCTCATTAAACTAAAGAGCTTCTGCACAGCAAAAGAAACAATCATCAGAGTGAACAGGCAGCCTACAGAATGGGAGAAAAATTTTGCAATCTATCCATCTGACAAAGGGCTAATATCCAGAATCTATACAGAACTTAAACAAATATACAAGAAAAAAACAGCCCCATCAAAAAGTGGGCAAAGGATATGAACAGACAATTCTCAAAAGAAGACATTTATGCAGCCAACAAACAATGAAAAAATCCTCATTATTACTGGTCATTACAGAAATGCAAATCAAAACTACATTGAGATATCCTTTCATGCCAGTTAGAATGGTGATTATTAAAAAGTCAGGAAACAACAGATGTTGGAGAGGATGTGGAGAAATAGGAATGCTTTTACACTGTTGGTGGGAATGTGAATTAATTCAGCCATTGTGGAAGACAGTGTGGCGATTCCTCAAGGATCTAGAACTAGAAATAACATTTTACCCAGCAATCCCATACTGGGTATATACCCAAAGGATTATAAATCATTCTACTATAAAGTCACATGCACATGTATATTTATTGCAGGACTGTTAACAATAGTAAAGACTTGGAAGCAACCCAAATGCCCATCAATGATAGACTGGATAAAGAAAATGGAATACTATGCAGCCATAAAAAAGGATGAGTTCATGTCCTTCGCAGGGACATGGATGAAGGTAGAAACCATAATTCTCAGCAAACTAACACAGGAACAGAAAACCAAACGCCGCATATTCTCACTTATAAGTGGGAGTTGAACAATGACAACACATGGACACAGGGAGGGGAACATCACATTCCAGAGCCTGTCATGGGGGTCGGGGCCTGGGGGAGGGATAGCATTGGAGAAATACCTAATGTAGGTAACGGGTTGATGAGTGCAGCAAACCACCATGGCACACGTATACCTATGTAACAAACCTGCATGTTCTGAACATGTACCCCAGACCTTGAAGTATAATAACAATAATAATAATAATTAGACACACGTGTATCTTTTGACTGGTCGGTTGGTTGTCTAGTTTATTAGTTAATAGTTTGCTGATGAAAACGCTTTTGGGCACACACTATGTTCTTTTTTTCTGAGACAGAGTTTTGCACTGTTGCCCAGGCTGAATGAAGTGCAGTGGTGAGTTCACTGCTCACTGCAACTGCCACCTCCGTCTCCCGGGTTCAAGCAATTCTCCCACCTCAGCCTCCTGAGTAGCTGGAATTACAGGCACGTGGCACCATGCCCAGCAAATTTTTGTATTTTTAGTAGAAACAGGCTTTTGCCATGTTGGCCAGGCTGGTTTCGAACTCCTGGCCTCAAATGATCCACCCATCTCGGGCTCCCAAAGTTCAGAGATTACAGGAGTGAGCCACTGCGCCTGGCCAGGCACATCTTATAAGCAGATAAGGCTTCTTGCATCCTCCAATACATTTGAATGTCTTCAGACATTCAGCAATCTCAGGTATTTCATACTAACTGAGCTTTTAAAAGTGGAATCAATCATTCAATATTTTTACAAGCTATGTTTTAATATTTGGGAAAAATACAAAAGCCAATCTGTCAAAATGTATTAAACTTACAATGAGTTGTTAATTTTCAAATGCAGAAACCAAATTTAGTTACTTACTTCATTCTTTGGAACACTCAAATTAGACTGCAAGCATGCAACATCAATGTCTCTTCAGACCCTTCAAGGAAAGTTTGATTTGAGCTCCTAATTATCTATGTTTTCTGGGTGTAAACTTCACAATAATTAATAAAAACACTTGATTATACTAAAATTTTCTTTGCGAAATTCTATTTATAATTCCGAGGAGAATTGACAAGCTTAAATCTCTGCCTCTGTTAGAACCACCTTGCAACTGCTTAAATTTTTATGTGATTACTCAAAAATTGATGTGAGGGAATGGTTTTTATGTAACCAGCAAATTGTTTTTAAAAAGGTATTTTTTTGTCCAACCACGTCTGAAAATTGCAATGAAAAGACGACATGCAAAGTTCAAAAAATAAAATTTTTAATGAAATCATGTATTTTTGTATCAAAATAATATGTTCATATCAAATTTTTAAAAATACCAGTTTTTTAATTAAATCATTTCTTTTTCTATCAAAATAATATGTTTATATTATTTGAAAATATATGTCACATTTTACTAAAGGACTTCTAGGCCGGGCGCGGTGGCTCACACCTGTAATCCCAGCACTTTGGGAAGCCGAGGCGGGCGGATCACGAGGTCAGGAGATCGAGACCATCCTGGCTAACACGGTGAAACCCCATCTCTACTAAAAATACAAAAACTTAGCCAGGCGCGGTGGCGGCGCCTGTAGTCTCCGCTACTTGGGAGGCTGAGGCAGGAGAATGATGTGAACCTGGGAGGCAGAGCTTGCAGTGAGCTGAGATCACACCACTGCACTCCAGCCTGGGAGACAGAGCGAGACTCTGTCTCAAAAAATAAAAATAAAAAAATAAAGTCTTCTATAAAATCAACAACAATATTATAATCACACTCTCTCTCTATAGAAACAGCTACTTCTGAGCATTTCAGCTATTTTTTCCTCAGCCTTATTTCTAATTTCTATGCTTAGACTGCCAATTTAAAAATGGCAGAAAGAACACATGATTTCATTTTAACTAACCCCCCCCAAAGCTCCAGTAAGCCATTGAAGAAGACTGAGCAAATTGGAGATAGGATGATGATAATAAATAAATAGTAACATCGACAATGTTTTGAAGCTGGAAACTAGGTAGATGAGAAGATACTTATCAGAGCAGGCAAATCTGAAGCATTACCACCAATAACATGCCAAGTGACTCACCTCTGTACCCCGAAGAAATTCAGGAACTAAAAGAACTAGTATTTCTGCAGAAATGGCTGCTGGTAAGTCTGAAGAAAAATAAGATGATTGATTGAAAGCCTGCAAAAAGAGCAAACAGAATACTGGAAACTTTCAGCTGACTCATGGAGTCAGGCTATTCTGAGGCAGAAAATTTACTCTCTGGTGAGATTTAGTCATAAAGAGGTAAACTCGGAGCTACCAAGTCCCTCTAACTGCAGGGGTGACGTATCTGCTAAAGATAAGGGAACTTCAAGAATCCCTACATGTATACTAGAGAGAATCTAAGGCTTTGTTTTTTTATTTTTGTTTTGTTTTTTTCCCCAAATGAGCACTTAGAAAGCTCCAAATAAGTCTTTCAGAACCCAGGAAACATGTGGACATCTAGTGCAAGAGAAATTACTTGTGATATTGACATTTAAGGGAATGTGAGTGGATTGCCCATTTACCAACAGATGATCCCTAGGCTCATCAGCCCATAATCCCAGTCTGTTCATACTGGTCTCATGTCAGGTATGTATTTTTTTCATCCTTCTCTTAAACGTAAACAGAGAGCCAAGATCACCAAATGTTGAGGAAAGCACACAACACGAAGATAGAATTCCATCAAATAGACAACAAAATAACCTCAGTAGAAAAAAATTAGACTATAAAGTGAGCAAAGGGAAACTTAAAAAACCTAATAATATCCTTAAAAGAGAAGAGGTCTTATTCTATCCATAGGAAAACAACAGGTTGCTGTAAAAGGAACATTCAAAGAATAAAGAAAAAGCCACTGGAAATTAAAAATGTGATCATGGGAATTTTTAATCAAGAAAATTTTGAAATACATTTAAGAGATAATGTTAACTAAAAAGAAAAAAAAAAGGCTTTTGAAATTCTGTTATATAACAGGCATAGTACAAAGGAGACAAAGCCCCTGACTTCATAAAATTAGAAAAGAAACAACAAAAACAACAGAGTTAGGATATGGAGAGAAAACAAAGAATTATAACTACAGGGTGATATTTTCATCTGGGGCATAGCTCAAGAAAATAGTATCTGTCACCAAAAATAGAAATTGAAAATTAAAGAGAAAATAAAAACAATAAACAGAAGAGAAATCTATAGATATATCTATAGATATACCAAAGGAAAGGAAACAATACATTAAGAAGAGAAAGATATAGGGCGGAGCAAGATGGCCTAATAGGAACAGCTCCAGTCTCCAACTCCCAGCGCAAGTGACACAGAAGACCAGTGATTTCTGCATTTTCAACTGAGGTACTGGGTTCATCTCACTAGGGAGTGCCGGACAATCGGTGCTGGTCAGCTGCTGCAGCCCGACCAGCGAGAGCTGAAGCAGGACGTGGCATCGCCTCACCTGGGAAGCGCAAGGGGGAAGGGAATCCCTTTTCCTAGCCAGGGGAACTGAGACACACAACACCTGGAAAATCGGGTAACTCCCACCCCAATACTGTGCTTTAAGGAAACAGGCACACCAGGAGACTATATCCCACACCTGGCCAGGAGGGTCCCACGCCCACGGAGCGTCCCTCATTGCTAGCACAGCAGTCTGTGATCTACCGGCAAGGCAGCAGTGAGGCTGGGGGAGGGGCGCCCGCCATTGCTGAGGCTTAAGTAGGTAAACAAAGCCTCTGGGAAGCTCCAACTGGGTGGAGCTCACAGCAGCTCAAGGAAACCTGCCTGTCTCTGTAGACTCCACCTCTGGGGACAGGGCACAGTAAACAATAACAAACGCAGCAGAAACCTCTGCAGACGCAAACGACTCTGTCTGACAGCTTTGAAGAGAGCAGTGGATCTCCCAACACGGAGGTTGAGATCTGAGAAGGGACAGACTGCCTGCTCAAGTGGGTCCCTGCCCCCTGAGTAGCCTAACTGGGAGACATCCCCCACTAGGGACAGTCTGACACCCCACACCTCACAGGGTGGAGTACACCCCTGAGAGGAAGCTTCCAAAGCAAGAATCAGACAGGTACACTTGCTGTTCAGCAATATTCTATCTTCTGCAGCCTCTGCTGCTGATACCCAGGCAAACAGGGTCTGGAGTGGACCTCAAGCAATCTCCAACAGACCTACAGCTGAGGGTCCTGACTGTTACAAGGAAAACTATCAAACAGCAGACACCTACACCAAAACCCCATCAGTATGTCACCATCATCAAAGACCAGAGGCAGATAAAACCACAAAGATGGGGAAAAAGCAGGGCAGAAAAGCTGGAAATTCAAAAAATAAGAGAACATCTCCCCCGGCAAAGGAGTGCAGCTCATCGCCAGCAACGGATCAAAGCTGGACGGAGAATGACTTTGACGAGATGAGAGAAGAAGGCTTCAGTCCATCAAACTTCTCAGAGCTAAAGGAGGAATTACATACCCAGCACAAAGAAACTAAAAATCTTGAAAAAAAAGTGGAAGAATTGATGGCTAGAGTAATTAATGCAGAGAAGGTCATAAACGAAATGAAAGAGATGAAAACCATGACACGAGAAATACGTGACAAATGCACAAGCTTCAGTAACCCACTCGATCAACTGGAAGAAAGAGTATCAGCGATTGAATGAAATGAAGCGAGAAGAGAAACCAAAAGAAAAAAGAAGAAAAAGAAATGAACAAAGCCTGCAAGAAGTATGGGATTATGTAAAAAGACCAAATCTACGTCAGATTGGGGTGCCTGAAAGTGAGGGGGAAAATGGAACCAAGTTGGAAAACACTCTTCAGGATATCATCCAGGAGAACTCCCCAACCTAGTAGGGCAGGCCAACATTCAAATCCAGGAAATACAGAGAACGCCACAAAGATACTCCTCGAGAAGAGCAACTCCAAGACACATAATTGCCAGATTCACCAAAGTTGAAATGAAGGAAAAAATCTTAAGGGCAGCCAGAGAGAAAGGTCGGGTTACCCACAAAGGGAAGATCTCTCGGCAGAAACTCTACAAGCCAGAAGAGAGTGGGGGCCAATATTCAACATTCTTAAAGAAAAGAATTTTAAACCCAGAATTTCATATCCAGCCAAACTAAGTTTCATAAGTGAAGGAGAAATAAAATCCTTTACAGATAAGCAAATGCTTAGAGATTTTGTCACCACTAGGCCTGCCTTACAAGAGACCCTGAAGGAAGGACTAAACATGGAAAGGAACAACCGGTACCAGCCATTGCAAAAACGTGCCAAAATGTAAAGACCATCGAGGCTAGGAAGAAACTGCATCAACTAACGAGCAAAATAACCAGTTAATATCATCATGGCAGGATCAAGTTCACACATAACAATCTTAACCTTAAATGTAAATGGACTAAATGCTCCAATTAAAAGACACAGACTGGCAAGCTGGATAAAGAGTCAAGACCCATCAGTCTGCTGTATTCAGGAGACCCATCTCACATGCAGAGACATACATAGGCTCAAAATAAAGGGATGGAGGAAGATTTACCAAGCAAATGGAGAACAAAAAAAAGCAGGGGTTGCAATACTAGTCTCTGATAAAACAGACTTTAAACCATCAAAGATCAAAAGAGACAAAGAAGGCCATTACATAATGGTAAAGGGATCAATTCAACAGGAAGAGCTAACTATCCTAAATATATATGCACCCAATACAGGAGCACCCAGATTCATAAAGCAAGTACTTAGAGACTTACAAAGAGACTTAGACTCCCATACAATAATAATGGGAGACTTCAACACTCCACTGTCAACATTAGACAGATCAACGAGACAGAAAGTTAACAAGGATATCCAGGAATTGAACTCATCTCTGCAGCAAGCAGACCTAATAGACATCTATAGAACTCTCCACCCCAAATCAACAGAATATACATTCTTCTCAGCACCACATCGCACTTACTCCAAAATTGACCACATAATTGGAAGTAAAGACCTCCTCAGCAAATGTACAAGAACAGAAATTATAAAAAACTGTCTCTCAGACCACAGTGCAATCAAACTAGAACTCAGGACTAAGAATCTCAATCAAAACTGCTCAACTACTTGGAAACGGAACAACCTGCTCCTGAATGACTACTGGGTACATAACGAAATGAAGGCAGAAATAAAAATGTTCTTTGAAACCAATGAGAACAAAGATACAACATACCAGAATTTCTGGGACACATTTAAAGCAGTGTGTAGAGGGAAATTTATAGCACTAAATGCCCACAAGAGAAAGCAGGAAAGATCTAAAATTGACACTCTAACATCGCAGTTAAAAGAACTAGAGAAGCAAGAGCAAACACATTCGAAAGCTAGCAGAAGGCAAGAAATAACTAAGATCAGAGCAGAACTGAAGGAGATAGAAACACAAAAAACTCTCCAAAAAATCAATGAATCCAGGAGTTGGTTTTTTGAAAAGATCAACAAAATTGACAGACCGCTAGCAAGAGTAATAAAGAAGAAAAGAGAGAAGAATCAAATTGACGCAATTAGAAATGATAAAGGGGATATCACCACCGACCCCACAGAAATACAAACTACCATCAGAGAATACTATAAACACCTCTACGCAAATAAACTGGAAAATCTAGAAGAAACGGATAATTTCCTGGACACTTATACTCTTCCAAGACTAAACCAGGAAGAAGTTGAATCCCTGAATAGACCAATAGCAGGCTCTGAAATTGAGGCAATAATTAATAGCCTACCAACCAAAAAAAGTCCAGGACCAGATGGATTCACAGCCGAATTCTACCAGAGGTACAAGAAGGAGCTGGTACCATTCCTTCTGAAATTATTCCAAACAATAGAAAAAGAGGAAATCCTCCCTAACTCATTTTATGAGGCCAAATCATCCTGATACCAAAGCCTGGCAGAGACACAACAAAAAAAGAGAATTTTAGACCAATATCCCTGATGAACATAGATGCAAAAATCCTCAATAAAATACTGGCAAACCAGATTCAGCAACACATCAAAAAGCTTATCCACCATGATCAAGTGGGCTTCATCCCTGGGATGCAAGGCTGGTTCAACATTTGCAAATCAATAAACATAATCCAGCATATAAACAGAACCAAAGACAAGAACCACATGATTATCTCAATAGATGCAGAAAAGGCTTTCAACAAAATTCAACAGCCCTTCATGCTAAAAACGCTCAATAAATTCGGTATTGATGGAACGTACCTCAAAATAATGAGAGCTATTTATGACAAACCCACAGCCAATATCATACTGAATGGGCAAAAACTGGAAAAATTCCCTTTGAAAACTGGCACAAGACAGGGATGCCCTCTCTCACCACTCCTATTCAACATAGTATTGGAAGTTCTGGCTAGGGCAATCAGTCAAGAGAAAGAAATCAAGGGGATTCAGTTAGGAAAAGAAGAAGTCAAATTGTCCCTGTTTGCAGATGACATGATTGTGTATTTAGAAAACCCCATCATCTCAGCCCAAAATCTCCTTAAGCTAATAAGCAACTTCAGCAAAGTCTCAGAATACAAAATTAATGTGCAAAAATCACAAGCATTCTTATACACCAGTAACAGACAAACAGAGAGCCAAATCATGAATGAACTTCCATTCACAATTGCTTCAACGAGAATAAAATACCTAGGAATCCAACTTACAAGGGATGTAAAGGATCTCTTCAAGGAGAACTACAAACCACTGCTCAGTGAAATAAAAGAGGACACAAACAAATGGAAGAACATACCATGCGCATGAATAGGAAGAATCAATATCGTGAAAATGGCCATACTGCCCAAGGTAATTTATAGATTCAATGCCATCCCCATCAAGCTACCAATGACTTTCTTCACAGAATTGGAAAAACTGCTTTAAAGTTCATATGGAACCAAAAAAGACCCCGCATCTCCAAGACAATCCTAAATCAAAAGAACAAAGCTGGAGGCATCATGCTACCTGACTTCAAACTATACTACAAGGCTACAGTAACCAAAACAGCATGGTACTGGTACCAAAACAGAGATATAGACCAATGGAACAGAACAGAGTCCTCAGAAATAATACCACACATCTACAGCCATCTGATCTTTGACAAACCTGAGAGAAACAAGAAATGGGGAAAGGATTCCCTATTTAATAAATGGTGCTGGGAAAATTGGCTAGCCATAAGCAGAAAGCTGAAACTGGATCCTTTCGTTACTCCTTATACGAAAATTAATTCAAGATGGATTAGAGACTTAAATGTTAGACCTAATACCATAAAAATCCTAGAGGAAAACCTAGGTAGTACCATTCAGGACATAGGCATGGGCAAAGACTTCATGTCTAAAACACCAAAAGCAACGGCAGCAAAAGCCAAAATTGACAAATGGGATCTCATTAAACTAAAGAGCTTCTGCACAGCAAAAGAAACTACCATCAGAGTGAACAGGCAACCTACAGAATGGGAGAAAATTTTTGCAATCTACTCATCTGACAAAGGGCTAATATCCAGAACCTACAAAGAACTCAAACAAATTTACAAGAAAAAACAAACCCATCAAAAAGTGGGCAAAGTATATGAACAGACATTTTTCAAAAGAAGACATTCATACAGCCAACAGACACATGAAAAAATGCTCATCATCACTGGCCATCAGAGAAATGCAAATCAAAACCACAATGAGATACCATCTCACACCAGTTAGAATGGCAATCATTCAAAAGTCAGGAAACAACAGGTGCTGGAGAGGATGTGGAGAAATAGGAACACTTTTACACTGTTGGTGGGATTGTAAACTAGTTCAACCATTATGGAAAACAGTATGGCGATTCCTCAAGGATCTAGAACTAGATGTACCATATGACCCAGCCATCCCATTACGGATATATACCCAAAGGATTATAAATCATGCTGCTATAAAGACACATGCACACGTATGTTTATTGCGGCACTATTCACAATAGCAAAGACTTGGAATCAACCCAAATGTCCATCAGTGACAGACTGGATTAAGAAAATGTGGCACATATACACCATGGAATACTATGCAGCCATAAAAAAGGATGAGTTTGTGTCCTTTGTAGGGACATGGATGCAGCTGGAAACCATCATTCTCAGCAAACTATCACAAGAACAGAAAACCAAACACCGCATGTTCTCACTCATAGGTGGGAACTGAACAATGAGATCACTTGGACTCAGGAAGGGGAACATCACACACCGGAGCCTATCATGGGGAGGGAGAAGGGGCGAGGGATTGCACTGGAAGTTATACCTGATGTAAATGACGAGTTGATGGGTGCTGACGAGTTGATGGGTGCAGCACACCAACATGGCACAAGTATACATATGTAACAAACCTGCACGTTATGCACGTGTACCCTAGAACTCAAAGTATAATAAAAAAAAAAAAAAAAAGAGAAAGATAGCAAGGAAATTAAAAAATAACATTTTCCAGAACTAAGAAAATTTATTTTTAATGGATAAAAATATCAAATTAACAGATAATCAGTGGGGAAAAAAACCTGAAACCTCTATAAAGGAAAAAGCAAGACTATGTAATCAGGATGATTATTTGTTAACAATACTAGAAGCTGGTAATGAAATAATGTCTTACACGGTTTTCAATCTAGAACTGTTTACACATCCAAAAAGTCAATTAGGGGAAAGGGTAAATTGTAGACATTTTTAGGCATGTAAGTCCCGAGAATGTTTACTTCTTAAGCACCCTTTCTCAGGAAGATTCTGAAGGTTTTCCTCCACCAGGGGAAGAGAGAAAATCAAATAGACAAATACATGGTAGCCAAGAAATGGTTATCCAACAAAGAAGAAACACAAAAAGAATTCCAAAATAAATGGGAAAGAGAAGTTGCAAAATAACAGCAGTATGGCCAGCTAGAGATCAGCCAGCTCAGTCTGGAACACGATGGTGAAAATTTGAAGAAGACGACAAAATGGAACAAATGGTACCTTATAGATTAATATACCATATGAATTGTTGAACTGTACAAAAAAAAAAAAAAAGCTAACCGTTTTGAGATCCATTAGAAAGTTTGAAAGTGATTTAGTAATAAGAAAATCGAAATTAACCAAACAAGCAAAATTGATAATACCAGGAAAACAAAAGCAATAAATAAGAATTGAAGTACACTAGCAATTTGGTAATAAACATATTCAGGTAGCCCTAATTATTTAAACAATACTGGGAGTATGGGGAAGAGAAAATATTTGTATGTGGTAAAGTGGAGATGTAAAAAAAAGCTAAAATGTAAAGTACTTTCAATTCAATTTCCCAACTTTCATTGTTCTTTTATACCAATATCATAATCAATAGTTGAATTTACATTTAGAATATCATGACTATGTACATATTGTTTATCTACACATAGCACATCACACCATGTTTCCTTTTTTCCCATGTTATAACTTTATTTTCCACGCATGCTTGTTCTGGTTTTCTTTCATCTGAGACACCTTTTTTGAGTTTGTGTAATGGAGATAGTATGTATCAGCCTGCTTTGCAGAGAAGGTGGCAGAAGCTTCCCAAGTTTAGTTTGTAAACTTGAATTTAATTGCCTTATGTCCAGACCCACAGCAGCAAGATTCATATTTTCATTCTGCTGTCACCACCTCTATAGCTTGACAAATGCATTAAATTAACTAATGTATTAATCATTAATCAAAAACAGCAAAAATCTTCAGGTTAGATGAAAAGATTATCATCCAACTGTGAGGAAGAGGACTAGGCATAGGCGTGCACTGGTTTGTTTTTTAACATAAATTTGACACTTGTTTCCTGTCTGTCTTCCATTCTAATTCCATCTCACCTCAGTCCACCTGACAGTTGGAGTCTGGAGCCTCTTAGGGTTTTCGGGGGAAAATTGGGTGGGTACCATGTGTAGCCTCTTCCTGTAGGTCCTTCTTGTAGATCTTGGATTTTAACTACTCCCTCTATTAAATGTCCCTATCTTTCAAAGCTGTATAATATTATTTTACTGATATCTTCTCCCTTTGTCTTTGTCATTTTAGATTAGATATTTTAAAAATGAATTTGCAACCATTATAGTAGGGCTCAATGGTGTAAGTGGGTAAATAGGCCAGGTATGTAATTATACATTTTGTAGATGACGGGTTGATGGGTGCAGCAGACCACTATGGCACGTGTATACCTATGTAACAAACCTGCACATTCTGCACGTGTACCCCAGAACTTCAAGTATGATAAAAAAAAAATCAGCAACGAACTTTACCCACATTTCGGTCGTCTTCTACAACTTTCCTTTAGTATTTGTACTACCGCAATAACCAATCATAATATTTCAATGGTTGGTTCTAAACATGCGATATTTACTACAAATTCATAAACCAGATGATTATTCTCAACATATACTCCACTACGTTAGGCTATTACTTAAAGATTCTTTTCATTTATCTTCTAACTATGACATTGTCCTGGACACAATACGTTTATCAGTAGTGCTGAACACTGCTTGAGCATTTCTAATAGTTTTATCATATTGTTGAAGTAAGTGAGCTTAATTTTATTCAAAATAATCAACACTATTTTACATATTCTGCTATTTAGATTTATCTATTCCTATCTTTTGTCTTTGAGATTTTTTTGTTATAATTAAATGGTTTACAATTATCCCTTAAATTTTAAGGTACTGTTTAGTATGCTATTTTAAAAAAAACAATAAAAATTCTACTAACCTCCCATGTTGTTGTTATGTTTGATTTCGATAAACATGTTATCAATATCCTCACTCGAGTTACTAAGTTAAAAACTGTTGAGACAAAGTTGAGAATGCAACCCAGTAACATAAGGCTGTAAACTATCAAAAAGTTGGCATCATTAACCAGCATCGTTTACTCACTGTCACAGAAGTGGTAAGAACAGTCTCTGATTTAAATCATCCCATATTTCTCCTCTTGTTTATAAAAACATCATGACAAATCTGATCAAATGCTTTTGTTGAGACAGAGTTTTTATGCCGCTATATCTATCAGCTTACTGCATCTTATGCTTTACTGGCACATGATAAATTGTCTTATGATTAGGACTATTTTTGGTTGAAATAACAGAAACTTAACTAAAACTTAAGCAGAAAAATAAATTTATTAAAAGGATGGTAGAGTGTTTTAGGGAATCCCATTCAGGGCCTCAGAAATACAACTGGAGACCTAGATCTTGTGGGGGAAACAGTGAGGTCAGCCTAGCCTTCCTTTGGGATGTCTCTGCAATTTGTTCCATTCTTCTCAACCTACCTCTCTCTGCACATTAGAATAAGGCAACCAAAAACACATAAGATGTGGATATTTCAGTGCAACTAATTTTCTCTCCAAGTAATTTTCTCCCCCAAATAATTTTCTCTCCCTAATTCCAAGTTTTAAGTTCCTTGGAAAGGATCTTCAACTTCAGCTGGGAGGCAATTATTGAATAAATAGGATTGACTAGAAGGACATACTTTCCAGAAAGAAAAATAATCGGCTCAGATTTGCTCAGTTTTTCTCCCTAAACCAATAACCAATAACCTCTGCAATGATCAGTTCTTGCAACAGCAATTTAAGTAATGTGGGTCCTCTGAAAATTAGAGAGGTAGAAATTATCTAAAAAGGTCAGGTAAAGAGGTTGATGAGTGAGTTGGTAATATGGCTTAATAAAGTCTACTATTTGGTGTTTAAATAGATACTTTTTTTTTTTTTTTTTTTTTTTTTTTGAGACGGAGTCTCGCTCTGTCGCCCAGGCTGGAGTGCAGTGGCCGGATCTCAGCTCACTGCAAGCTCCGCCTCCCGGGTTCACGCCATTCTCCTGCCTCAGCCTCCCCCCGAGCAGCTGGGACTACAGGCGCCCACCACCTCGCCCGGCTAGTTTTTTTTTTTTTTTTTTGTATTTTTTGGTAGAGACGGGGTTTCACTGGGTTAGCCAGGATGGTCTCGATCTCCTGACCTCGTGATCCGCCCGCCTCGGCCTCCCAAAGTGCTGGGATTACAGGCTTGAGCCACCGCGCCCGGCATACTTTCTTTTTTCAAAGTGTAAAAGGGAAAGCTTTTTCCAAATGTCAAACTCCAACTATCTTGTATATAACCACAAATAGTATAGAACCATAACAATTGTTACTCAGCTGTGACTTCCAGAAGCAATGCCATGAAGTCACTATTCTATCACTTTAGCCTGTTTGGATACTGTTCATTTATCTTCTATTTTATCTTTATATCTGTATTAATCAAGACTCTTTCTTGATTAAATGATGGAAACTTAACTCAAAATTGAACTCTTGTCACAATCAACTGAAAATTCAGGGAAGAATGACTTAGAAAGCACCAAGCCCGATGCTCAAATAATATCCTCAGTAATGCCTTTCATTATCTTTTAGATCTACTGATTTCATTAACAGATGTCTCTTTACATATAGTAGTAAAAATAGCCACTGGAAACACCATCTATGTACTCCACTGTCTTGCCATCTCCAGTGAAAAAGTGTTCCTCTCTTCTGATTATAGTAGAGAAAATCATAAGACCAAATTTGTTTGGCCTGTCCTAAGTTATATGTCTTCCTATGATCACCTTTTGTGGTCAGTGTGATCACAACATATGGACTGACCATAAAGGACTTGGAAGTCCCCAAAAAGAATAGTTGTATTTTGTAACAGCAGAAAGGATTGCTGTTTGGGAGAGAGTACAGAAGCACCCACCTACAACCACAAACGCTGGCATGCTCCTGTGGAGGAGACGTAGTACAGTTTTATCCCCTTGATGCCTCCAGTGGTGATATCTGGGCCTCTGCTGCAGTCCCTTTGCTTAATATTCAAATCTATTCTAATTTTGTTCTAATGCTGCATTCCGTGCCCTATATGATCAATTTAAAATGCCCAAAGCACCTAAAAGGAAGATACCAAAGTACCATAAATTGCTCACCATTCTAAGATTAAGCTTATCCTGTTCAACTAGTGCAGCCAGAGAACTGACTGGATCAGTGAAAATAATGGGCATCAAGTGGTTACTTTCTTCCTGTGAGTGAAGTATTTTCCATTATAGCTGATTTGACTGATCCAGTTGTAGATATTGAAAGTATTTTTTATGTCTCACTGGGTATACTTCCTCGAGCATGAAAATGGAGAGATATATAGAGAATTTCCAGGATAATGTCATTGAGAAGATGAGAATGGAATCAGTTCAAAATGGAGGTAAATGTTGATTTTTTTAATAGGAGCTGAGATATTTTATCCAGAGAGACAAGAGAGTAAAACAGTGTAATGCACTGATCCAGTTCACTGGGTCAAAGTAGTAGTGAAAGCTTTTGTATTTTTGAATCTTCTTTGTAGTTTTCTTTCCCCAGTATGAAGGGAAGCAAAATCATCAGATGTGAGATTTCAAGTACGGTTGGAGGTTTGAAGACAATGGGCAAGGTAATGAAGCAGCTGTCTAGTAGACTGGGAGAGTGAGTGGACCAGGGAAATACCAGACTGTGGCTAGGAGCCACTGTAGTCCACTTTAGGTAAATGGCAGGAAAGTAATGGGATACCAGACTACCTTGTTTTGTGTTTTCCTCCAGCCACATTCAACTATATAGAAATAAATAAAGTGTCAGATTATTGCCCAAGAAGCAAAATAAAAGAAGGGATCCAAAGACAGTTAAATGATTCAGCTGTGGTGTTTAAGGATGAACCATGGGATTTAACTTTTGTGAGAAGAGCATGGGAAGCAAACTCTCAATGAAAATGTGCCAGGATGATTGAATGTTAGATTCTGTCAAGGTGTGAAAGACTGGGTATTTTAGAAAATGTTCTGGAAAGATAAAGGGTGATGTTTAGAGAGTTAATGTATAAATGATCCTGGGGTGGGGAAAGAGTTGTCATTATTGGGTACAGCATGGCCTAAGTCTGAGTAAGAAATGGGAATAGCCTGAAAGACTGATTAGAGTTGAGATCAAGATCACTGGTGGAAAAAAGTCAAGATAGTGAGAGTCCATTTGATTTGAAGGATCATTGTTATGGACATAGAAGACAGAAATTGTAACAGCAGTGGTATAAAGGAAATGGCAGTGACTCAGGTACAAAAATCTTCAAGAAAGCCTTGCAACATGTTTTTGAATGTAGAAAAGGGCGTAACTAGATATTGGGAAGATGACTGTAAAAGGAAAAATTTTTGGCTGGAATAGTCAGGTGACCTGAGATTCAAAACATGAGGAAAAGTGAAAGGTCTGAATGTACAAGAAAGCAATAACTTGTTCTTCCTCTCTGAGTCCTACAGTATGAAGAATGTAGAATTAAAAAAAGGTAGCATTTGAGAGGATTGAAAGAGAAGCATTCTCAGCAGTGCAAAGATTCACTTTAGAATAAAAGGGTAAGTAGGTACTTAATGTAATGTGCATGTGATTATTTCTACTTTTGAAATATTCAGCCTTTGGAATGATGTCTTCATTTCAGATTGTTTTTGCATTTCATAGGGAAAGAAAAACTATTTTAACAAAGTAGATGCCAAATCTATCAGAATAAAAGAGAAACGTAGGTGTCCATATCTAAGCTTATAAAAAATCTCTTTGTAATAATGTGCTTTGACATTTTTGATACATGAATTGCTCATGAGTCATTAATTGATTGTCTTTAATTAAGAGATTCAAAAAGGAATTGAACAAACAGCAGAGAATAGAAATAAAACCTCACATCCTTCCCCAGTCATTTGCAGGGGGTGGTAAGTGTAGGAATAAAATTCCAAGGTTTATGACATGTTAGCTCTGGATGCAAACTTATGATCATCATGCTTTCATGTTGAAGTATTCAAAATGTATTTTCATCATGTAATTGCTCACTTTTGATCCTACCACTGAATACAGTTCCTTGAAATCGATAGTAATCACCATTTCCCTAGTTTTCAATGCATACATTTACTTCCTTGAAACAAACATCTCTACAGTCTGTTTGTCACATTGATGAATGGTGTTAAAAGAAAGAATAATGTATTTAATAAATCCCAACATTCAGTGAAATCGAGTTCTTTATAAATTACTTTGGCTGTCTTATATTTGTCTAGCCAAAACTTAAATAATACTTGTTTAGCAATACATTTAACAATTTATTTATTTTCATATGCAGATTATTGAACCACACTACTATTTGCTTCTCTTAAAAACAAGTATTTTTTCTTTAAATAAAATGATACTGCAAGATATTGACACACAACTCTGTTTCCGTTAGAATAAGTGCTAAGTGACCCATATAACCATCTCAAAATTTCTTAAACAACTTGCTGTGAAAAACAGATAAATAATGGTCTTGTGCATTAGCCTTGGCAGAGAGGTCATGCTGGAGATGAAGCAAATTAGAATTGAAAAAGTACAGAATATAATAGCTGCTGCATGATTGTAAATGGAGGGCAGTGCCTGCCTGTCTTGGAAGCTGAACCAATCAATCTGAGAGTCTTTGAAATTATGAATGTTGTTCCTTTCAGTGTGAACCTCAGCACTTTTTTCAGGTTTTAGCGCTGACATTTCTGCCTCACAGTTATTTAGCTATAATTATTGTTTCAATAAATCTAGACAATGTATTTAATAAATAAACCCACAGAGAAAATGGCATTCAAATTAATTGGTAGTTATTCTCAATCATTGTGTGAGGAAGCCTCTGTTGTGGGAGCCTCTTTTGGATTTTTTCTTTCTTTCTTTCTTTTTTGCTGAGCAAACCAACATGAGATCAATTTAACAATTACATATTGAGTGTCAGTTTTTTTCAGGTCACTGGATGCAGCACATACTCATGCCTTTAAAAAGCTTCTTATCTTGGATATAGGAAACATAAAGGAGATTTCTGCATCAGACCCTCCATTGTCATTCATCTGTATATGTGTAAATCACTTGGTGCCTTCTTTACATGTATTTAACTAAGCTCTCATCCTAGATCCCTGTGAGTAGGATAATTTTTTGTTTCTTCTTTGTTTATTCAACCACATTTAGAGCTATGTCTTTTGTACAAAGCAGTTATTATTTGCCTTGCAAGTAGTTCCATATATATATTGGAATGCAGGAATGGCAATACAGTTTGGATTCTCCAAGAAGCACATTATGAGATAAAGATAACACAGAGAGTATTTATTGGAGAAATGTTTAGGATTAACACCTGCAGAAGAAAAAAGGAGGCAGGATTGCGTGGGGGGAAGAGTTGTGCTGTGATACAATTTCAATGAAGTGCTCGGAAGTTTCTCTATAAGGAGCTCTTGTGCTCAGATGACGCTTCAAAGTTGTCTGCATTTGGAGTAAGGAGGTTGGATGTTTATATCCCCATTCTGATCAGTCACTGATGCAGGAAACAGGGAATGGGCGTGTCTTACCCCATTCTGATCAGTCACTGAGGCAG
Source organism: Chlorocebus sabaeus (assembly GCF_047675955.1). Classification (NCBI taxonomy): domain Eukaryota; kingdom Metazoa; phylum Chordata; class Mammalia; order Primates; family Cercopithecidae; genus Chlorocebus; species Chlorocebus sabaeus. Next base: position 84,073,422 of record NC_132905.1, read on the forward strand.
GAAACAGGGAATGGGTGTGCCCTAGGCAAGGCTTTGCTTTCAGATGAAGCAGGGCTTAAATTTGAATGACATCTGAGGGCTATTTTATTCCTTCCTGGGACTCCACATGGCACCTCATAGGATCTCACAAAAGTGAATCATGTATATCATGGGTTCATCACGTTTTTAGCGTGTTAACAGATATGCAAAGTGTAATGGAGAATCAATGAAAATAAAAATAATGTATGAATGGAAATATTAAGAAAGCTTCTTGCACGTTGAATAACAGTCATGAATACAATGGGTGCATATCACAGAGAGATTTTCTGATTAAGTAGCAGCATTAGAAAAGGCAATAAAGGGGAAATAAGCAGGAAAACCAAGACAACAAAATTAGTTTGCCTTAATTGGTGTATGAAATGATATTTTAGAGAATTAAATCAGTAATTACAAATAGGAGTTATATGAAATAATTGAATTTCAAATCTATTCATCTCCCTTTTGTTTTAATTTTCTGTAATTTTAATAAAATAACAGCTTTATTGTACTTTTATTTACAATATTTTAAGGTCAGTAGAGCACAAATAATAAACTTCCTGTAATGATAATTATGGTAGTCAGGATAAAAAGTAATGGACGAAAGCCAAGAGACAATGAAAAGGTGAAACATACCTTGGTAATTGCATTCCACAGGTGACAAGAAGTGCATTCAAAGTTTTTAGTCTGAGTGTTAGAGAACATTAGTGTAACATCTGAACCAAAGTTCCAGGTCCCATTTCCACAGGTCACCTTTTCACCTGAGGAAGCATGTAACTGCTTCTAAATCTAATAAAAATCCTAGAAATTGACAGATCTATTGCAACCAGAACTGGACCAGCACTTCGTTAGTGGTACAACCAGTCCAGAGCCTGACTCTGCTAAGAGCTGAACTCCTAGACCTAATTATTTTAAAAATTGCTAAGTCTCAAATGCCTCATCTATTATGTTGAGGTTCCTTCCCAAAATTTAAATCTCTCCCTAAATCCTCATTCCCATTCTGTACACCTTTACCCTTTACAGACTCTTTCCTGATTTCTTAATCCAGTACTCTGTGTTTTAGGGATCCTTATAATTTGATAATATTATTTCAACTAAAATGAAATCTGACCTCAATGACCAAAACAACTTCTTGGATAAAAACTATTGGGAGATTGAAATGACCAATCTGTCTTTCACTTAATGCAGTCACATTTGAAGACATGCCCTACATTTTTATTAGCACGACTTTTTTACCATTTTCCAAATGCACCGTGCTTCCCCTCCTCTAGGCTTTCTCATTAGCCATTTTCTCTGCCAAAAACCTTTCTCCTTTTCACATGCTAGCTTCTTCTCACCCTTTATTTACCTAACTCATTCATTCAATTCATACTTCAACTTTGATGGAACTTCCTCTTGAGTAATTGACCTTGTATCTCAGGGTTAGGTTTCCTTTCTATATAGTCAGGAACACTGCTTAGAAGTTAAATGATATTCCTTTTTTTTTCTTTTATTGAGACAGTGTCTCACTCTGCCTCCGCCTCCTGGGTTCAAGCGATTCTCCTGCCTCGGCCTCCCAAGTAGTTAGGATTACAGGTGCACACAGCCATGCCCGGCTAATTGATATGCCTTTTATTTCTGAGTAAATTTTGCTAATAGTCTGGAAAATAACTCTGAGGAGAGGAAGACCATTTCATATAAATACATTTCTACAGAAACGTCAACAATAACATCTTAATTACCTGAGGGTAGTATGTAAACCTGTGAATTACAAATATGTTCTGACTGAATTCACAGTTCAATTATGGTCTCAGCCGGAAAAACTCAGCTACCTGCATACCCAAACCTGGGTCCCTGTGCTGAAGGGAACTTGAGCCTTCAATGACCACAGACCGCACTATGGAGAAACCACGCAGGACTTTGCATCCTACTTAAGCTCTAGGATTTTGTGGGAAAATTGGCTTATATGTTTGAAAATTGGCCAAGGATCTTTGGTGAAAATAACAAAAGCGTATATCACCATATAGATAAGTGATAAAATGGTTGGCTGGGAAGTACACATTTGGGGGATTCATTGCTAAAAGTGAGGTCATCTCCACATCTTTGATACCCTAAGCAAGTGGCAAAAGGGGGAAAAGCTCTCCCCAGGAGAGAATGTTGGGAACCTGTTCAGTTTGATGTCCATGCAAGGCAGAATGAGGTGAAGAGGCCTATGCTAAGTTGAGAGCCTGGAATGCAATTCATTCACTTACCAGATGTGGCCTCTGACATGGCTATCCTAGTCAAATTAAACCCTTGCTCACCTGAGACCAAGTCTCCAGTGCTCTCTTTGGGTCCAAGCCTTCCACATAGCATCTTTGATTCTAGGGGCTTAGGGCAGGTAGATACTACTAACGGGGACTCAGTCTGAGAAAGGTTGTATGGCAGTGAGTGTGTGAGGGTGCCAGTAGACAGGAGTATTGTCCAACAAAGCCTGAAGTTTCAGATGAATACAGCTTCCAGGATTGCTGATGCATTGAGGATGTGTCTGGCTACATTGGGGAGAGATTTGCCCTACTTGAGCATGGCCCTACTAAATCAGCTATCCCTTGATTGTTCTCAGCCACTGTGATGTCCATTTAGGAGCAGCCTTGCTACCTAGATTATGATTCATTTGACATTCAGGCCTTAGGAAAGTCTTTTAAAGGGCCTGCTTATATACTTCAGAACTAGGACCATTGAGGGGTCATTGTCAAGAGCAGAGCCTAGAACAATCAAGAGTCAGCTCACCCCATGTGAGGAACAGCTGTTTCTGCCTGTTTGGAAACCATCTGCTTCCCCTGCTCCAGGCAGCATAGAGCCAACAAGTGGTTTAGTCTTCCACGTCAGGAGAAAGGATCCCAGGGTCTCCAGCCATGTCAGGACCACTAATGGGTTTGGCGAGATTATGTGGCTGCTTGTTGGTTCCTAAATCTCATTCCGCCTCCCTGGGAAGATGCCCTGATAGGTCTGGATGATCTTCTAAAGCACTCCTGCGGTCAATTAAATATTCCTTTTATTCTTTCCCAAATGTGCTTAGAACTTACCTAGAGCCCACAGATTAATTCAGTTAGCCACGGAAATGCTAGTCTCTTTACTGAAAAAGCCACATCATTTCAAACTGAAATGTGAAACTTCTTTTCTGTTTTGGTGTTGGCCCAGCTCACATCTGAAATGAGGCAGAACTTTAAGAGTTTCTGAGAAAAACGTTCTTGGTTTGAATTTTAGATATGAAGCCTCTGGGCTATAAGACTTTGTGAAATTTCTAGAATGTTCATGCTTCAGTTTCATCATCTATAAAATGGTACTAACAGGAGAATGTGTACGCTATGGTTGTGCAAGAATGAAATGAGTTTGTTAATAGCAAGTGTTACGCATAGGATGTCACAAATTTTAAGAGCTCAAGATACATTGGTCAGTATTCCTCTCCTCTCTCTGTCAGAAGATGTCTCGGGGACAGGATTTGTCAAAGTGACAACTAAGAGGGACTGCCTATAGCATACTAGACGAGACCAGGAAAGACTCATAAATTGTGGTTCCCAGGACAAAATTAGAATACAGGGTCTTTACCAGGCATGGGGAAGTCAACCTCTCCTAACCAAAGGTCCACTTTCCCAACCCAAAAATTAGGAGTAGGCGAGAGCTCTCACCAGTTCACCTAACCAATTATGTCCTGACACTGCCAGCTTAGGCCATGAACAGCTCTTTTGTAACTCAGACCCTTCCCATCCCTAAGACCCCTTGCCAGGGATGGAACATAGGTGTTCCTCATAGACACAATCCTGTCACTGCCCTAGGTGGACAGCCACAGCAGCCACAGCAGTAGATAGGGTAGGGAAGGCCAGGTAGACCTGGGGCGCCTGGAAATGGTGAATAGATGGCTGAGAACCTGTCCTGGGAAGGCAGAAAGGTGGCAGTATACAGGACTGCATTGTGAGCTGAGGCTGCAGGCCCCTACTGGATCAAGTGCTCCGTTGTCCTGTTTGACTGACTTACAACATTCAAAGTTCAATTTATTAAGAATTTCAAGACAGCCACTCCAGAACATTAAACCTCAAATGCTGAGCCCTTTGAAGTGTGGGGCCTTGTGCAACCTCACTGAGCACACACTGCACAGCCAGCCCTGGGAGAGACACAGCCTTTCCAGGCCAAGGACTCTCAGAAACCAGGAGAGTATTCAAAGAGACCCAAGATCTGCAGACATTCAAGTTTAAGCAAAAACCAAGAGAGAATAAACAGAGGGACTGAGAGCTCAGGCTGTGGGCGAAGATGAGAAAAGAGATTCCCTCCCGAGAGGCATTGCTTTTCCTATAATTCTGTGTCTCTTTTGTGAGAAGCAGGGAGTTATCAGGACTATCTTTACAAGAGCATCTACCTCCCAGCACCAGGAAGCCACCTGTATCTTACAATTCATAATGAAAACAACATCAGCTAAGAGTCTTGACTCTACAGAGGGAAGTGAAGGTGGCTGGGAGTGGGAAGAGCAGACTCCAGAAATGCTTTCAGCTGCCTGTGTTTTTGAGAGCTGGAGACATGGAATTTGGACTTAGGGTGTAGTGTGGGGCATAAGGACTCTGGAGATAGCACAGGTCCTCAATGCAGGCCAACTCTGGTTCCCACCTATCACAAAACACAGGCTACTTAGAAACTTCTCATGGAAATTCACATTTCCTGAAACAGTCATAGCATACTGCCTTCTAGTAGGTGGACTTCTTCCAGTATAACTACCTGACCATAAATCTAGTCACAAGGCCAAACACGCCATTCAGCACTTCCAGGGGCTCACTCTCTGTCTTCGGAGAGATCCCTGGAAAAGTGTTGTATGGTACAGCCTGACTTTCACCAGGGACTTGCCACCCAGAGGGCTGGGCTGTGGAGCATTTCTCCATGCAGTAAACCTTCCTGGAGAGGATGTCACCACCATGATTCCACCAGCATCCATAGGCAGCCAGTTGCCTCAGTATCATTTGGAGACACCTTATGACCCACTGGATGCAGATCGTGAGTGTTATCTTTGTCCAGGTACTTTCCTAGCCTGAATTCCTATGTCATTTGTTCCTTGGAGTCCTTACAATACCCTCCAGCATCATATCTGCATTCTGCTCCTTAGAAATAACAGTGATATTAATTTATGTGGATGCACTTGCTGTTATTTTACCAATAATAAACAATCACCTTTTAATTTTTACTGGATAGCAAATGTGCCTTCCGTTCTTGGTCAAGTTTATTATTCCTCATTTATTTGCCCAAGTTCTGCATATTATTCTCCACTAGCTACATTTTCAATACATCTGTAAACAAACCTCATTCATCTCTGACACTTTGGTTTTGAGTAGTATTTCTTCACTTCCAGTTTTTGATGGTTGAGCTGCCTTCTTTATCTGGCTGGAGGACATGCTGAGGATATGAAGGCTCATCCTGATCTAGGTCTTTGAGCATGACAAGGCTGTGTCTGCAGTTTCCCTGAAAACTCTGTTGGGTGGATCCATAAAGGCAGCTTGCCACATTAAATACTAAATTCCTTCAAAGCAGAAAAAGTATGTTTACCATTGTATCACCAGGATCCAGAACAATGCAATGATGATCATTAGTATTAAATAGGGGGTAAGTAAATGGTAGAATTTGAAGCTGAGTAAGACCAAAATAAAAAGTATAAGTTAATTATGGAATGAGCTGAGTTTGAAATGAGTCAAGTTATCAATTTGGACGTGTTTCATAGCCAATAAGGAAATGCAGATCTAAGCTTGGTGGCAAGTTAGTAACAGAGATTCATATTTGCAGAATATCCTGGGATCCATCTGCATAGTGGTTCGATGAGACAAAAGGGTTGGATAAAATTATAGCAGAAAATAAAGTCTAGGACCAGCTGTATGCTCAGATCTCTATATGGGCTTGATTGTAATAAGCATCAGTATCTGATATTTTTGCACTATGCTGGTACCTCTTTATACATGTTTCTTTCCTTTTATTCATTGTTACTGATTACTATTATATGTATATGTATTTATTACTGTTCACCATCTCCTGTCACTCTGCAATGAAGTAGGATAATAAATAAAACAAATGTAGAGAAAATGGAAATAGTCATTGACTGATATGGTAGAAGAACTAGAATTAGATCAAGACAGGGAAAGGCAAGTTTCAAAAAGCAGAGTGAACTGCAGGGACATCCATGAATGAGAACTGAAAGGCAGGCATGGGGTTTTATCTTAGGAGTCATTAGTAACTAGGAGAGCAGCCATAGTGCACTGGCCCAGGTCGGTCACAGCAATGAGGTAGAATTAAGCTATTCTGGGACAAAAGGCTTGCGGCAAGTGTATGTTTGAACTGACCATCCTGTGCGAGTGTATTAAAGTTTTCTAAATTTGTCCAGATGAGTAGCATGTTTGATCCTGTACTGCAGGCGGAGCTGAGCATACCAGCAAGGGTCAAATGATAAAAGCAGACATACCAGGAGCAAAAGTCAAATAATTTAATTTGTGACCCTGGTCTCCCTGGGAAAAAGTTTTCCTTTCTACTCATAGCAAACGGACTTTTACGTTCACTGCAGAGAACGATCTTCATACACAATGTAAATGTTATAAATTCATTGAAAATATATTTCAAAGAAGATGTCCTCTTCATGTAAAGTTGGCAATGTGACCTCAAAGTCTTTTCAATGCCTATAAAGGGAGACATTTTCTGGCAAGTTTCCGTGTCTGGGTTCATTTAAAATGCTCATTTTCTTTATAAAGATTCTTCTTCATGTCAGTGCATGATTTTAATGATTTGACCTCTTTTCATTTCTGGCCCTAATAATCACTCTGTTGTCATACATGGATGGGTTTTTTTAAATTCATTAAGTACTTAGGTCTTTATAGACATATTACTTTCATTATAGAAAATATAATTTATTCAAAAACCCATATTGCTGTAAGTATGATGATGGTGTCTGAAATTGTGTTTCCCAAAATATTGTCCCTACAGCAAATGGTCTTTTGCTAAGAGTTCATTTTGTAAGTAATATGGAAGCATGGTGAGAGGATAGGAAACAGGTAAAGGAGGATGAGCAACAAAAGGTACATTACTGAGCCAGGAACCACTGCAGATCACTTGGGTTCAATGCCAGTGAGAACCTATGTGGAAAATGTCTCAGAACTGTGGTCCTGAGGGACGGGTAAGTGTGGGTTTTATTCACTCACATTCATCCTCATTGGTTGAGGTTTGCTACTGCAATCATTAAGCCCTTGGCACTTCCCAACTGTCCTGCAGGCAGATTGATCTTGTTCATAGAGACAGAGAAAGCTGCTCAACAGAAATATAGAAATACACAGTAGAAAACCGTTGGCATATAGGAGGACTCCCCCAAAGTTGCCATTATTCTCTGTAGTGGGTTAAGGAGATTTCAGTGAAGCAGTAAGTGTGTCACCTGAAGTCTACACCTTGCATCATTTAGATCTCATGGCCAACATTCAATCCGTTCTGCCCTTCACCGATTCACCAATATGATAGATAGTTATGATTCTTAAGAAGATAAGAGCTATAATAAAAGAATTATTCAAACTGAAGTTGAATGTGGTAGAGCTAATCTTGTGAATACAACTGATATTTATTACCTCTTTCTTCTACCACTTCTTTTAAGGTCCCTTCATATTTGGGCAACACTTGTGCTGGTCTAGACTCCAAGCCTAGTCAGGTAACATAGACCTTCAACAGAGTGTAAAAGAATTAAAAGAGTCCTTAGTAACCATGCCCTTGCCAGGTCCTGGTTGCTGTAATTTCCTGCTTAATGTTATTATTGGGCATGGAAACATCATTAGGCACCCAGGTGAATGCCTTGAGTGATCAACATACTCTTTTTGTATTTTCATTATATAATAGTGCCTCTAGCTCTCTGTAATAATTAACATAAAAATTCCAGGCATGATAATAGTAACTATTGTCTAAACCTCTTATAGCCACTGTTATATGCTAAATGGAAATCTTACAATGTTCTCTTATAGAATCACCATATTCTTGCAAAAACCAGAGCCTTAAATCCAAACATGCCTCTAGTTGCAGAGTGAAACACACTAACTATTCAAGTGACTCACTGGGAGTGATGGTGAGATTGGCTGTTCCTTTCGTATCTGGGTTCTAAGAGACTTGTATTCTAGATATTGGAGACATGGGCCGATACAATGATAAATATTCTGCCACTTTTAAACTTCTAAAAGAGTGTATTTGGGAAGAGATCCCGCGAAGTACATCAAACGAGTGGGGATAATAAAGAAGGAAATCTAATATATAGGACATTAATGTTGGGGACAAATAGAGCTCAACCCTACTAGAGACTCCCTGAGAGACTGTGTAGAACACACCTCAACTGTCAGTCTGAAGGTGCAGGAAGCTGAAGTATAATACACTAAATTCCAACTTTGTGGCACTTCCACTGTATCCTGGGCACAAGTTGATCTTGCTCTTGTAGCTAGAGAAAACCCTCAGGAAAAGACAAATTTTCATGATGTAGAAAGTCATTAGCATGTGTAGTAGCTGTCCCCCAAAGATGTAGGTAACCTCTGGTGTGGCCAAAGGAAAAGACATGGGTGCTAACTGCAGTACATTGATAGCTAAACTATTAGGTTGGTGCAAAATTAATGGCAAAAAGTGTCATTACTTTTGCACCAACCTAATATCAAGAGTAAACCTGACACGTATATACGGTTTATATGTCCCTTGGCAAATAAAGTATATGATATTATTGTAATGGTGACTGAAGAATTTATAAATGGTAACAAAGTTTGGTAAAGAGAATAGTAAACCAAGCTGGGATATCCAGACCAGAACTTTATGGATCGCCGTGTAGAGAGAGGAGTACTAAGAAAGAGAATGGCCAGGAGAATTCTGTAACTCCACGTTGGTGCTGGCCAAACATCCCACTCTATTGCTGAGTTCAGACATGCTGCAACTGGTACAGCTTTCCTTGTGAGGCAGGGATTCTTGTGTTGATAATTCAGTGAAAGTCGGTTTTGTTTATTTCTGGAGAAGTTGATTAGAAAGATCTTCTTTAGAATTTGATTCTAGATCAATGCTTTAGTGCAGAGAGGTAAAACAGTTTTGAGTGCATTTCACTTGATTCTTTGTTACCTCCTCCTTCTTTGTCACACAAACTGGCTAAAATCCATTTTAATTGTGCAATTTACTGTTCTATGGTCATTTAGTAACAATATGATAATCATAAATTAAAAACATTTGAAGTTTTCATATGCATAAATACATTCCATATCCAGAAAGAAAGAGCAATATCAAAATTGTGAGAGTAACAATTCCTCCCTATTTGGAACATTCACATTCCTACAGATGAAAAGAAGTTCCTGCGTGATCTGAATACTCAGAACACTGGGACAAGAGTGAGGCTGTGAGGTGGATAGCTTTCCTGCTGGTCTGGCATGGCAATTGACGTAGCTCCCATCCTTCATCCTGATAAAGCCTCAGCACATCTAATTGAGAGCTCCAAGAGTCACTTGCATCAAGGCTAAGACCTCTGTCCGACATTGGGTATTACATTTACCCACCTGCTTTAGCTACAACTGGTGCCTTCCCTATTGGCTTGAAGCCTGAATCATCAACTGAGAAAATAAAGTACTTGGGAAAAATAAAATAAATAAATAAAGTATACACCACAAAAGAATAAGATAAGCTTCAAGAAATCCCTGCCATTCCAACTCCATAGGATACAGTGAACCTCCTCACACACCAAGTACACAACTACTACAACTAGCATCTGGGAAAGCCAGCATATAAAGACTCTCCGTAACTAAGAAATTCATACAGAGTCTTCACCCCTAAAAGCACCAGGAATCAAATTAGGCTAAAATAAACTGCAAACACTAAAGTCGGATCCTTGAGAGGAGAATAAAACAAATTAAAAAAAAAAGTCCAATCAAAAATAAATTCAAGAACAGTATGAAGAAATAGTCTACCCAAACAAGAAAGAACCAGAATGTTAATTCCGGTAATATGACAAAACAGGTTCTATAACACCTCCAAAAGATCACACTAGCCCCCTAGCAGTGGATCCAAATCAAGAAGAAATTTCTGAAATGTCAGACAAAGAATTCAAAAAGTTAACTATTAAGCTACTCAAGGAGATACTGTAGAAAAGTGAAAAACAACTTAAAGAAATTAAGAAAAAAAATCTAAGGTATGACCGAAGTTTTTTCCAGAGAAATAGCTATCATAAAGGAAAAAAAAAATCAGAATTTCTGGAAATGAAATACACACTTAAGAAAAAACAAAATGCAGTGGAAAATTTCAACAATAGACTAGAACAAGTAGAAGAAAGAATTCGAGAACTTAAACACAAGGCTTTGTATTAATCCAATCAGTCCAAGGCAAAGAAAAAATAATTAATAAAATAAATAAAGTCTCCAAGATATAAGTATGTAAAACAGTCAAACCTAAGACTAATTGGTATTCCTGAGGGAGAAGAGAAGTCTGAAAATTTGGAAAACTAATTTGAGGGAATAATAGAGAAAATCTTCCTTGTCCTTGCTAGAGATCTGGACATCCAAATACCATAACCTCAAAGAACTCCTGGGAAATTCATTGCAAAAAGATTATCACCAAGGCACATAGTCATTAAGCTATCTGAAGTCAAGATGAAGTAAAGAATCTTAAGAGCTATGAGACAAAAGCATCAGGAAACCTATAAAGGAAAACCTATCAGATTAACAACAGATTTATTGGCAGAAACCTTACACGCCAGAAGGAATTGGGGTCCTATCTTTAGCCTCCACAAACAAAATAATTATCAGTCAATAATTTTATATCTAGAAAAACTAAGCTTCATGAATGAATGACAAACTTGTGTTTGCTTGCATTTTCAGACAAGCAAATGCTAAGGGAATTTTCCACTACCAAACCAGAACTACAAGAAATGCTAAAAGGAGTTCTAAATCTTGAAACAAAAGATTGGTATATACCAAAATAGAACCTCCTTAAAGCATACATCTCACAGGGCAGATAAAATGGTAGCACAATGATAAAAAGAAAGTATCTAGGCAACAACTAACATGGTGAATAGAACAATACCTCACATCTCAATATTAACATTAAATGTAAGTGGCCTAAATGCTACACTTAAAAGATACAGAATGACAAAATGAATTAAAAACTGCCAATAAAATAGCTACTGTCTTCAAGAGACTCACCTAACACATAAGGACTCACATAAACTTAAGTCTAAGAGGTAGAAAAATATATTTTACACAAATGAAAACCATAACTATCCATATATCAAACAAAACACACTATAAAGCAACAACAGTTAAAGAAAAAGACAAAGAAAGGCATCATATCGTGATAAAAGGATTAATCCAACAAGAAGATATTATAATCCTAAATGTATATGCACCTAATACAGGAGCTGCCAAATATATAAACAATTACTAATAGACCTAAGAAATGAGACAGATAGCAACACAATAATAGTGGGGGACTTCAATACTCCACTAACAGCACAGACAGATCGTCAAGACAGAAAGTCAACAAAGAAACTGTGAACTTAAACCATACCCTAGACAAATGGACTTAACTGATATTTACCAAACATTCTTCACAACAACTGCAGAGTAGACATTCTTCTCATCAGTGCATGGAACATTCTTCAAGATCAACTATGCAACCATAAAAAAGGATGAGTTCGTGTCCTTTGTAGGGACATGGATGCAGCTGGAAACCATCATTCTCAGCAAACTATCGCAAGAACAGAAAACCAAATACTGCATGTTCTCACTCATAGGTGGGAATTGAACAATGAGATCACTTGGACACAGGAAGGGGAACATCACACGCCGGGTCCTATTGTGGGGAGTAGGGGGAGGGATAGCATTAGGAGATATACCTAATGTAAATGACGAGTTGATGGGTGCAGCACACCAACATGGCACATGTATACATATGTAACAAACCTGCACGTTGTGCACATGTACCCTGGAACTTAAAGTATAAAAAAAAAGAAGAAGATCAACTAGATACCGGGCCACAAAACAAGTCTCAATAAATTTACAAAAAATCGAAATCATGTCAAGTATCTTCTCAGACTACAGTGGAATAAAACTGGAAATTAACACCAAAAGAAATCCTCAAAATTATACAAATACATGGAAATTAGTCTGCTCTTAAAAGATTTGGGGATGAACAATGAAATTAGGATGGATATTTTTAAAACATTATTTGAATTGAATGATATTAGTGACACAACTCATCAAAACCTCTGGGATACAGCAAAAGTGATACAAAGAGGAAAGTTCGTAGCATTAGATTCCTACATCAAAAAGTATGAAAGAGCACAAATAGATAACCTAATGTCACACCTCAAGGAACTAGAGAAACAAGAACAAACCGAACCCCAAAACAGCAGAAGAAAAAAAAAAAAACAGAGATCAGAGCAGAACTAAATGAAACTGAAAAGAAATACAAAATATAAATGAAACAAAAGGTGGTTCTTTGACAAGATAAACACAATTGATAGACTACTAATGAGATTAACCATGTAAAGAAGAGAGAAGATTTCAGAAGCTCAGTTAGAGACACAGTCTTGTCATGTTGCTCAGGCTGGTCCTGAACCCCTGGGCTCAAGCAATCCTCCTGCTTTGGCCTCCCAAAGAGTTGCAATTACAGGTGGGAGCACCAGGCCCAGCTCATGAATAAGTTCTTAATATTAAAGAACTTATTAAAGTAGTGGAAAACTGGTATATACTAAACTTCAATGATCATTTTAAAGAAAGAATGTGAAGCTATATATAGGAAATGTTTTTAAGAAGGTATGGGCAAAAATGCCTGAACAAGGTGGTGATTTAAAATGTATTTCCTTCCTCATTACATAATCTGTACAATGAGGTCAAGTGTGTCAGGCCCTAAATTCAGGAGGTTTCCATATGACTCTGTATGGGAGGATTTTTACTGCGGTAGGTTTAATTGCCAGTTCATTCTTCATTCTTTCCTCTATCATTGCTTCTTTCCATGTAGTTGTACAATTCTTACAAAGGCATCTACTTCCCAGACTCTCAACTTTGGACTCAGTGACTTGGTTTGTCCAGTTGACACAACCAAGGGCTTACAACATTAGGCTTGTTCTCTTTATTCACTACTAGGTACTTGAAGAAGAATCAACTTACTGAGCTTAATAAGTGGATAACTGAGTCTGTCCAACTGAGGTCAGAAGAGCTGCCCTGGCTGATTAACAGATGCTTGAGAGGAAAACAATGTTTGTTTTTAAATGTCACTGAGATTGTATTAATTGTTTATAATATAGCAACAGTTGACTGATACAGATGCATTAAGTACAGTTTGTGCTCTCCAGTGAATAATGTTGAAGTGGTACAATTCTATAAATGTATACAATACTATTTGATTATGACACTAAGGCAAGTATTTAAAAAGTACTTTCTGAGCACACTTGTGGAAATGCAAATTCAGATTGTCTCTAGCATTGTGATTGCATACTTGTCATGTGTATGTGTATACAATTAAGAACGATTGTTGTAATTGCATACTTGTCATGTGTATAGCTATACATTTAAGAATGATTATTCCTTACTGATAATATTCTGTCCCCCCAAAATAGAGAAACAATGTGAAAATTTAGTGTGGCCTAATAACAATAGGGACTTCAACAGAGCTTGCTAGGTGCATACCCAACATTTATCCTCGTGTTCTTCCCATATAAAGTCATATACAATTTATAAGGTAAACCAAGCTACAAGATGATATAACCTATGTACCTTGTTGTTGCCATATAATCTAGATTCTAATTAATGAAAGGTAAAGAGAAGGGATGTATTCAACTTTCAGGAAGGTTCCTTAAAGAAAGCCTATTCAGTTAACAATGTACCCTTTTAATGTTTTTCCCCATCTGTTGAATTGAAAGAGCAAAGTTGATTCAGGCTTCGGTAGCCATCTTGGACTATGTATGACTTGACTTGATAATAGATACTGGAATCAATAATGATGGAGTAGAAAGCAGAAGAATGTTGGACCCTTCAATAGGGAGGAAGCCCTATAACTTCTGCCTCTGGATTTTTTTTATGTGTGTTTCAATCACTCTTATTTTGAGATTATAAATATTTTCTGAATAGTCATAGAGGCTATTCCCAAAATACTGTAACATAGTTGAAATTATTTCTGAAAATAAATGTAAGGCTATAAAACAATGTTTAATTCTTATTTTAACTCCCAACGGCATGTATAAAAATTCTTTTCTATTGTTAGTAGTTAGAACCATGAAATTCCCCAGCTCATGTATTTGTACCTTTTCTAGCACTTCTGAATCTGCTAATGCAAATGTTTCATCTCCATTTTTCCTGCTGACATTGTCAGTCAGAAAGACTGTCAAATATTCATTTATTCAAATAGGGCACATTTATTATTGATAATATTTTATTATGTCCCATAATACAGGTCTACATCCTTTGGATAAAGTTTGAATACTTAAAGAATGAAATTTTTCAAATGATCAAATTGATGTTCAAACTATTATACAATCTGAAACTTTGATATCTTTTGCAAAGATATTTCATCATTATTACTACCACTACCTATTTCTTTAAGAGATTCTCATTTATTGAAAATTAAAATTTATATCGCTGAGTTGATAGATAACATTTGTTTCGATGCATGTCAGGGCTGGACAAAATTCCCAACTCTATAACTCTTAGAAGCAACTCTATCTATTCATGTGAAGAATAAAAACAGAAGAAATATTATCCAGGTTTGGTTGGAAATTAATTCCTTTTAGGAAGAAGGAGGACAATGACCACTATTGATTAAGAACTCACTTGTTTGCATCATCAATATTACTGTGCACTCCCACATCCTCTCTCATTGATTATGAATATTTATAGTCCTCAACTAAGAAATAAATCATAGTTCTTCATGATTCCTGCCTTACCTATTGTTGTTGAAGAAATAATCACCTCTCATTACTTTATTACATGTGGAGAACCTTCTCTGCGTGTCTTAAAACTAACTTATAAAATCATTTTTATTAAGTTTTAGCATTTATGCTTATTCATTTTTTTAGTTCATTTTGTATATGATGTGAGGTACAGGCCAAAGTTCATTAAATTGCTATACCACCATTGTTGTAATGAGTCTCCTATTTCTATTGAATTAATTTTACTCTTTTTTTATTTTCATTTTTCTTTATTTCTACAAAACAACAACAACAACAACAAAACAATGGGATACATATGCAGAAAGTGCAGGTTTGTTACATAGGCATACATGTGCCATGGTGGTTTGCTGCCCCTATTGACCTGTCCTCTAAGTTCACTCCTCTCACTCCCCAACCCTCCAACAGACCCTTGTGTGTTGTTCCCTTCTCTGTTTCCATGTGTTCTCATTGTTCAACTCCTACTTACGAGTGAGAACATGTGGTGGTTGGTTTTCTGTTCCTGTGTTAGTTTGATGAAGGTGATGGCTTCCAGCTTCATCTATGTTCCTGCAAAGGACATGCACTCATTCCTTTTTTTGGCTTCTTAGTATTCCATGGTGTATACATACCACATTTTCTCTATCCAGTCTATCATTGATGGGCATTTGGGTTGGTTCTACGTCTTTGCTATTGTAAATAGTGCTGCAATAAGCATATGCACACATGTGTCTTTATAGTAGAATAATCTGTATTCCTTTGGGTATATATCCAGAAATGGGATTGTTGAGTTGAATGGTATTTCTGGTTCTAGATTCTCGAGGAATCGTCATACTGTCTTCCACAATGATTGAACTAATTTACATTCCCATCAACAGTGTAAAAGCATTCCTATTTGTCCACAATCTTGCCAACATCTATTGTTTCTTGACTTGTTAATAATCGCCATTCTGACTGGCATAAGATGGTACCTCATTGTGGTTTTGGTTTGCATTTCTCTGATAATCAGTGACGTTAAGCTTTCTATCATATATTTGTTGGCCATGTAAATGTCTTCTTTTGAGAAGTATCTGTTCATATCCTTAGCCCACTTTTTGATGGGATTGTTTGTTTTTTTCTTGTAATTTGTTTAAATTCCTTGTAGATTCTGAATATTAGACCTTTGTCAGATGGGTAGATTGCAAAAATGTTCTCCCATTCTGTAGGATGTCTGTTCACTCTGCTGATAGTTTCTTTTTCTATGCAGAAGCTCTTTAGTTTAATTAGATCCCATTTGTCAATTTTGGTTTTTGTTGGCATTTTCATCATGAAGTCTTTGCCCATGCTTATGTCCTGAATGGTGCCACTCCTATTCAACTTAATGTTGGAAGTTCTGGCCAAGGCAATCAGGCAAGAGAAAGAAATAAAGGGTATTCAAATAGGAGGAGAGGAAATCAAATTTTCTTTGTTTGTTTGAAGAAGACATGATTTTATATTTAGAAAACCCCTTCACTTCAGCCCCAAAACCCCTTAAACTTATAAGCAACTTCAGCAAAGTCTCAAGATACAAAATCAATGTGCAAAAATCACAAGCATTCTTTTACACAAACAATGGACATGCAAAGAGCCAAATCATGAATGAACTCCCATTCACAATTGATACAAAGGATAAAATACCTAGGAATACAGCTAACAAGGGATGTGAAAGACCTCTTCAAGGAGAACTACAAACCACTGCTCAAGGAAATAAGAGAGGACACAAATAAAAAAAAATTCCATCCTTATGGATAGGAAGAATCAATATTGTGAAAATGGCCATACTACCCAAAGTAATTTCTAGATTCAATGCCATTCCCATCAAAGTACTATTTACATTCTTCACATAATTAGAAAAAACTACTTTAAATTTCATATGGAATCAAAGAAGACCCCATATAGCCAAGACAATGCTCAGCAAAAAGAACAAAGCTGGAGGCATCACCCTACCTGACTTCAAACTATACTACAAGGCTACAGTAACCAAAACAGCATGGTACTGGTATCAGAACAGACATATAGACCAATGGAATGGAACAGAGACCTCAGAAATAACACCACACATCTACAACCATCTGATTTTCGAAAAACCTGACAAAAACAAGCAATAACAATGAGGAAAGGATCTCCTATTCAATAAATAACACCAGCTAGCCATATGCAGAAAACTAAAACTGGACCCCTTCCTTACACCTTATTCAAAAATTAACTCAAGATGGATTAAGGACTTAAATGTAAAACCCAAAACCATAAAAACCCTAGAAGAAAAACTTTTACTCTTTTGAAAATCAGTTGTTCATATATGTATATGTATACGTATACGTGCGTGTGTGTGTGTGTGTGTGTGTGTGTGTGTATAGGCTTGATTTTCTACCCTGTCCTATGGATCTATGTAACTATCTTAACACCGGAAACACAGTCTTGATTATAATGGCTTTGTAATATGTCTTGAAATTATGTTAAGTTCTTTGTTATGTTAGTTCTCCAATTCTGTTATTCATTTTCACTAGTATTTCAGCTCTTGTAGATACTGTGGATTCCCACATACACCTTAGAACCGATTTGTTAATTCAACCAAACAAAAGCTCCCTAAGATTTTGATTGGAATATTATTGAATTTCTAGCAAATTAACATGAATCTACATCTTAAAAATATTAGGTTCCCAGAGGTATGAACATGGTTTATCTCTACATTTATTTAGGTCTTCTTTAATTTTTCTCAGCAATATTATAAAGGTTTCAGTTCTCAGAGTAGAAAATACAGATATTTCACATGTGTTATCAGATTCATTCCTAAATATTTCATACTTTTATGCTATTATACATGATAGTTTTAAAATTTCCAAAATATTATTGCTAGTATATGTAACCTTAATTACTAATCTCATTTATTAGTTCCAGTAGCTTTTTCATAGGTTTGGTCAGAATTTGTACATAATCATGTCATCTACGGAAAAACAAGTTCTACTTTCTAATTTATTTTTCTTGCCCAACTGCACTGGCCAAAGCTCCACTACAATGCTAAAGAGAAATAGTAAAACTGGACATTTTTGTCTTGTTCCTGATATTCGTAAAAAAACATTCAGCCTTTCAGCATTAACTTTGATGTTAACTATAGATGTTTCAAGATGTTATATCAGATTGAGAAAGATTCCTTCTATTCCTGGTTGGCTGAAAGTTTTTAGTAATAATGGGAGTTGAATTTTATCAATTAAAAATAGGCAAAATATTTTAACAGACACTCTACCAGAAAATATAGAGAGATGGTAAATAAGCACAGGAAAATATGCTCAACATCATTTGTCCATTAGGAAACTACAAATTAAAACTGTCATTAAATACCACTATATACCAATTAGAACAGCTTTAAACAAAAATGGCCAATCATATCAAGTGTTTGTGAGAATGCAGAAAAACTGGAACTCTTACATACTGCTGTGGAGCATATAAAATGATAATGCCATTTTGCGAACAGAGTGGCAGTTTCTTAAAATGTTAAACAGACACACTTACGAGCCATCTCTTTTGTTACTAGGAATTGACTCAAGAGAAATAAAAGCATTTATCTGTATGATTATTTATAAACAGATGTTTCTACAACTTCATTGGTAAGCAACTCTGATGTCTGTCAACAGGTCAATAGATAAACAATTGTGGTATATGAATACAATGAAATACTACTGAGCAATCGAATGGAATGAGCTATTGATGCATGACACAGATGAATGAAACTCACAATAATTACGCTGAATGACAGAAGCCAGACAAAATTATGTATGCTATAATATATAATTACCTTTATGCCATTTTTCAAAAATGCAGACTAATGTAGAGTGAACAAAATTAGATTAGTAGTTTTCTGGAAACTGTGTGAGAGTGAGTAGAAAAAAGCAATGAAAAATAAGAGGCCTAAGCAAACTTTCTGAGATGATGGATAGGCTGGTTATCTTGGTTATGGTGATGGCTTCGCACTTGTATATCTAGGTCATAACTTATCAACTTGTACATTTTAATATGTACAGCATGATGAAAATTGGTGATATCATAATTCAGCTGCTAAAATTAAATTTCAGAGAAAAATACTAGCTTGGCCAAACTTGCTGATAGCTAAAATAAGGGACTGCAATAGACAGAATCTGTTTTCTCGAAATTCATATGTTAAAACTCTAATCCCAATGTGAAGGTATTTGAAGGTGGGGCCCTTAGGAGGTGATTAAATCATGAGAGTGGAGCCCTCATAAATGGGATTAGTACTTTTTATAAGAGGCTAGAGAGCTAGTTAGCTCTCCTTCTGCCATATGATGATACAACAAGAATTCAGTTTTCTGCAAACCAAGAAGAAAGCCCTCATCAGACACTGGGTCTTCCAGCATCTTGATCTCAGACTTCCCAGACACTAGAAATGAGAGAAATAAATTTTAGTTTAAGCCACCCAGTCTATGGTAATGTGTCATAGCAGTCCGAAGTAACTAAGACAGAAATAGACTGAATAATTCACAAATCTTATTAAAAATTTATGTATTTGCTTATTCTGCACCTTTCTACATTTTAACATTGAGTGTATAATGGCTTCTCTTAAATAAGAGAGACATTATGGTTTCATACAATTAATATAACAATTCTTTAATACCTCCTCCAGGCAATAGTGTTGTTTTATATTTTTTTAATTACTAAAGAAGATAATATGTATAATTCTACCATAAAACACTAAATATTGGTTTATTGCAATCCAGACTGACAAATTAATATCAATGATTTGCTAGTGTTTGGGAGTAGCATGATAATATTTTCCACTCTCTGTAGTTCACTGTTCATCTAGAAACATTCATTCTCCATGTTCCAATTACTGTCACCCACCCACCAATAAAGCACATTCCTCTCCAGACATGTGGACAAAAGAAATTTGTTGGATTGTGCATTTTACTCTTAATTATTGTATAAAATACTGTTTAGAAGACTAGACACAACCACATCAAAAGAGAAATTTAGTTGATAACCTGCATCTGTTATAAGATGTTCCACAAATATCTCACTAAAATATATATGTGGGGGTATAATTTAGATGATGCTACTAAGTCTGTCATTGTTCATTTGGGAAGACAATTGAGTGAATCATCTTTAAGTCCTCTATAAAAACTATGGAGAACTATTGGTGGATCTCTAGGGAAAAAAATATATTAGAAATCATTCTTTTGGCGATCAACTATTTAAAATACAGGTATCTGAATAAATGCCATTTCATGACCTTTATTAACTCTCATCTCAAAAACAACTACAGTTTGAGTGAGTAAAATATTTAAATTATAGGGAAATGGATTTGCAGAATGTGATGATGATTTTATTGGTCAGCATGACTGGAACCCAGAGTGGCCAAATATTTGTTCAAGTATTATTCTAGGTGTGGCAGTGAGAATGTTTCTGTGTGAGATTAACATGTGAATTGGCAGGCCAAATAAAACAGATTGCCTTTTCCAAGGTGAGTGGACCTTACTCAATCAGTTGAATGTCTGAATAGAGCAAAAAAGCTGGCCCTCCTGGGAGTAAAGGGAATTTCTCCTGCTTGAGTGCCTTCAACTGGGCACGCTGGTTTTCTCCCACATTCAGACTCAGACTGAAACATGGACTCTTCCTGGGTTTCAACCCTACATGGTCTCAGACTGGAACTACACTTTCATTCTCCTGGCTCTCAAGCCTTGGACATGGACTGGAAGTATGCTATCGGCTCTGGGGCTTTCAGATTGATTGTAGATCTTGGTGCTTGTCAGCCTCTATGATTCCATGGGCCAATTTCTTAGAATAATCCTGAGAGATTAACTGTTGGTTCTATTTCTTTGCAGAACTCTCACTAATACAAAGGGAACTAATAGTTAATGTTTAATTTTTTAAAAAAAATCATTCCAGTTTGTTCATCAATGTTTCTAAACTTCAGGCAAGAACTCCTAAGATATTAAGTCCAATTAGCTCAATATGCTGAGGTAAGGGTACGGATTCAGTGGCCATCCTCTTATCGGTTAAAGGGTTTAACTTAATTGTATGAATGTATCAAAATGCAATAGTTTATGTAACTATAGCAGGCTCAGATACTTATTTGCGAATAGCCCTAGTTACTTTTGCAAATGCAGGGAATTATACCCTCTAACTATAAATGTGAACTGTGGCAGGTGGAATAAATCCCTCAAAGTTTCTTTGATCTCAGAAATCTTTAAATCTTAGAGATTTCTTGAGCAGGAATTGAGACCATGCTGAAGCCTGTAAGTACAAATACTGTGTCAAAGTAGCCTAGTAGCAAGACTTTCTCACATACACCTACCCTTTGCCCAACACCCACTGCCCTCTGTCCTTTCCTCTGAATAATGTGCAGTAATACTCAGTGTCTTTATTGTCCTGATCTATGGATTAAGTAACTCCCAGAAAGAATTCATTTGATCTTTTGTTAAAGACTAAGTGCTGCTGTGATTGGTATTATATAACTACTTATGGGAATGGAGCATTATCTCTTGCATTGTGAAGCTATGCCATCTCTCACCCTATTAACTGTTGTAAAAGTCTGATGAAATCCTGAGTGTATTATCACTAAAAAGTCCCTTAGCTTTTAGATTCCTTTCTATACATTTCCTAGGTGATATATAAGTTTAAATGACTCTATTTCCTATTCATCACATTTTTAAGGACTGCAAATGTAACCTGGGTTGACTGGGGGGTGGAAACAAGAAGCAGCAATTTTAAGAGGACATTTTTTTCCCTTCTACTTCAAATTATGTGATTATTCCACAGTGATCTATAAAGAAGGTAAGGACTGGAAGTATAAATTTGATTAAAAGAAAAGTTTGGGTAGAAAAATAAACTGTCACTAAAGTAGCTCTAAAAAAAATAAAGATTTTTAAACTCTTGCTCTCCTTTCTAGATGCTGCCATGACCAGCTCCATCGAGAATTTTTAAAAATTAAAATTTCACGTGGATTTGACTTTAGTTTTATACACGTATTGTTCAAAACTTTTAAGTAGTGAAGGCATTAATAAAGATGTGTGTTTTGATTGTACTTACATGAATTCACCTGCATTTGGAGTGCTATAATAAACTGTATTTTTATAGGGTTTATTATAAGAAAAATACTTAACAATGAGTTTTCTTCCACAGTTTACTCGTTTAATACATTCTAGTTGACTTAATATTTTTAATTGAAATGATAAAATTTGCCATTACCCATGCCATAATGTTAGGATATTGTTGTATTTGTTTCCTTCAGATACTCTTCATTCACTCCCGATGTACTTAGAGGGCAGGAACCATGTCATCCTGTTTGAGATATAATACTACATGTGACACTGTATAGTGCTGGACTCTCAGCAGTGCTATTTTATGGTGGAAATTCAAATTATCACAGCAATGAAAATTGTCATATAAAAGTGGTATGTATTCCAAGTGCAGCTGACAAAGTACTGCCTGTCAGCATTTACTCAAATCATATATTGTTAGCTTTATTAATAGAATTTTTAAAAATCTTTTCAGTATTGACCTCTGGCTATGACTGTCATTGTTTTGTTTTCCATCTTTTTATTAGAGAGTGTACGCTGCACTTCAGCAAACAATGGTACAAATAGTTGTGGATCAAAGTAGCTGAAGGGGAATCGACTAGTGTTTTAAATTAGTTTGACCTTTTAAAAATATTTTTAAATGCCCAGCTCACAGAGGAGTTGACCTTTGTCATTATCCAAGGACTTTCTGTTATTTGAAGATTTAACTCGTTAATAAAATTAATGGTAGGTTATGCAGTGAGAGGAAAAAATAATATTATGTGGTTTGCATTGGGTGAATTAGGGCTAACTGTAATTCTTTGTATATCACATATACACAGATGTTTTATAAAATGAATTGAAGCTGCATACATAATTTCCAGGCAATAAACCTGTATATCTTTGTGTTAAAACAATATTAATGTATCAAATAAGGAGCAACAACAACAATAAAGAAAAGATAAAAAAGAAAAAAAATATTCTGTATTTACTCAATTTTTATCTAAAACAAAATGGGTTCAAGACCTGTTGATTTCTGGAGCCATTGCATATGACTCCTGTCTTTTTCTCAAGTAGAAAAGGTTTCACAAAATATCTGTGTGGTTTTCAGAGCAGCCACACACACATAAAACTTGAGTGCTGAAACTGACTCAGCTAAGGAATCTGATCACGGTTCTCAAGAGCATATTAGGGATAATAGAACTCTAGTTTTGATTTGTCTCGGATTCCAATTCTCTTTAAAAAAAACTCACACATGCTGTTTTTAATACTGCAAAGAGACTCCGGGAAAAAAAAAGTCAGAATTTAATGAACACATCAACCAAGGATTTGTTTTTGAATCAGAGAGGAAACCTGCGCTGCTAATGAAAATTACAAAAGTGTTGACTGATTTATTTTTGTTGTAAATAAATTGTGGAGTTAACAGAAAGGTTAATAGGAAAGAAATCGCTTTAAGATGGTGATTACTCACCATCATATCATAAGATTACAAATGATTGTTCTTTGAAAGCAGACAGCAGTCAGTCAGTGGAAAATTATGTGCCTGTAGTGAATGATTCTCAATTGTACTTTTAAGCTTTAAAGGCTAAAAATAATGAACATTTTTCCTTGGATTAACAAGCCTTGTAATGAAGTTTCCAAAGTGGAAGGTAAAAGGAAGGCAGATTAATTTTCTCCCTACAGAAACTCCCTCACTAAAGCTTTAAGTTTTTATGATATTAAAATACATTGTGATGATGTTTAATATTTTGTTTCAGTTTCCTATTAGAAATGTGTACTTTCCTAAATGTAGTAGTTTTTCTAAAATTTCAAAAATTGTACATTCAAATATATCAAATATATGTGAGTAGAAACAGGAACTTACAAATGAACATTTTTAAGCCTAATTGTTTCCAGTGAGATCTGTGCCATCTCATATTGAGAAAAATAATTAGCCTACAACAGAGTAATTTTTGGATCTTTTATTGGGATCCTGGTTGAGTTAAATGGCACTGTTAGTTCTACAAGAAATCCTATTTCAATTTCTTAATTAGTGAGCTTTCTTGATTATCTAGCCCCAGATTGTATACTCATGTATTTCAAGAGAAACTGTTTTATTGCTTGTTTTTTGTTTGTTTGTTTTTACATATTGATGTTTCATATTCCTATATTATATTGAATAGGTTTCATTTTAGTAAATTTAAATTTTAATACAACTAATTTTAATGGATTTTAACTTAATTTAATACATTTTAAATGGAATTAAATAGACTTAAATAAAACAAGCAAAGCATAATCGTTACCACCTGAAATTATTTACAATTATTCAAAACAATCCTTAACTTTTAATAAGAAAAGAAGCAGTTTAAACAACATGTAAATATTCAAGAGTTTCAGATAAAAAGAAAGAAAAGTATATGACATAAAACTATTGCATTATCTGCCCAATATTTAGAAATTAATATTTCATTGTTTAAAATGTACTGATTAATATTTTTAAAGTACACATTTTCAACTTGATATAATGAAGAACATAATATACTATTTAGATCCATAGAGTATGAGTAGGAATTTGGGCACCATTCATTTTTAATGACTCCTTTGGTCAAATTGTTTAGCTTTTGTTAAGAAAATAAGGAAATGGTATCTCATTGTGGTTTTGATTTGCATTTCTCTGATGGCCAGTGATGATGAGCATTTTTTCATGTGTCTGTTGGCTGTATGAATGTCTTCTTTTGAGAAATGTCTGTTCATATCCTTTGCCCACTTTTGGATGGGGTTGTTTGTTTTTTTCTTGTAAATTTGTTTGAGTTCTTTGTAGGTTCTGGATATTAGCCCTTTGTCAGATGAGTAGATTGCAAAAATTTTCTCCCATTCTGTAGGTTGCCTGCTCACTCTGATGGTAGTTTCTTTTGCTGTGCAGAAGCTCTTTAGTTTGATGAGATCCCATTTGTCAATTTTGGCTTTTGCTGCCGTTGCTTTTGGTGTTTTAGACATGAAGTCTTTGCCCATGCCTATGTCCTGAATGGTACTACCTAGGTTTTCCTCTAGGATTTTTATGGTATTAGGTCTAACATTTAAGTCTCTAATCCATCTTGAATTAATTTTCGTATAAGGAGTAAGGAAAGGATCCAGTTTCAGCTTTCTACTTATGGCTAGCCAGTTTTCCCAGCACCATTTATTAAATAGGGAATCCTTTCCCCATTTCTTGTTTCTCTCAGGTTTGTCAAAGATCAGATGGCTGTAGATGTGTGGTATTATTTCTGAGGACTCTGTTCTGTTCCATTGGTCTATATCTCTGTTTTTGTACCAGTACCATGCTGTTTTGGTTACTGTAGCCTTGTAGTATAGTTTGAAGTCAGGTAGCGTGATGCCTCCAGCTTTGTTCTTTTGACTTAGGATTGTCTTGGAGATGCGGGCTCTTTTTTAGTTAGAATGGCGATCATTAAAAAGTCAGGAAACAACAGGTGCTGGAGAGGATGTGGAGAAATAGGAACACTTTTACACTGTTGGTGGGATTGTAAACTAGTTCAACCATTATGGAAAACAGTATGGCGATTCCTCAAGGATCTAGAACTAGATGTACCATATGACCCAGCCATCCCATTACTGGGTATATACCCAAAGGATTATAAATTATGCTGCTATAAGGACACATGCACACGTATGTTTATTGCAGCACTTTTCACAATAGCAAAGACTTGGAATCAACCCAAATGTCCATCAGTGACAGATTGGATTAAGAAAATGTGGCACATATACACCATGGAATACTATGCAGCCATAAAAAAGGATGAGTTTGTGTCCTTTGTAGGGACATGGATGCAGCTGGAAACCATCATTCTTAGCAAACTATCACAAGAACAGAAAACCAAACACCGCATGTTCTCACTCGTAGGTGGGAACTGAACAATGAGATCACTTGGACTTGGGAAGGGGAACATCACACACCGGGGCCTATCATGGGGAGGGGGGAGGGGGGAGGGATTGCACTGGGAGTTATACCTGATGTAAATGACGAGTTGATGGGTGCAGCACACCAACATGGCACAAGTATACATATGTAGCAAACCTGCACGTTGTGCACATGTACCCTACAACTTGAAGTTTAATAATAAAAAAAAAAAAAAAAAAAAAAAAGAAAATAAGGAAAAATTCCATTTCTTTATTATGATTCTGTTAGCAAATGTTAAGCCAATTTTAATAACATGAATCTTCATTGAACTGAAGATTTTAACACAACTTAAATATATTTATCAGAAATCTACACTACTGCTATGCTCATTTTGTGGGGGGGAAAAAAAACCCTGAAATTATTTTGACAGTTTTTTTCCAGTATTTTTTAGGGGGTATACTAAGAAACAAAGTTAATCTGTTAGAAAGCTATGTCAAAGATAACTGGGATTTTTGCAAAATTATGTTCCTTAAAATAGTTTCCATTAAATTAAAACCAACTTAGTGATCATTGAATGATTTTCTAGGCTTTGCAGAAAGATTGTACATGCTTCCTCCTACATGCTTGATACCTCCATTGAGATATATTCATCTGTGCTGCAGAGATATTAAGCAAGATAACTTCCATGACTAGTTGTGGGTAATAATGATAAACTTTTCATTAAACCAGTTGGAATATTCTATGTGATAAAAGATGATTAATGATTCCTACAGCAAAATTATAGGTGGATATTGGATGCCCCAGGTGTCCACTGGTGGATGGTAAGTCAAACATCAGGGATTACATATGATATAAAATGTTTTGAAATATATGCATGTCCTTTAAAAGGAGCCATGACAGACACAACTGTGTAAAATACAAAATAAGATGAAGAATAGGTGAATCACTCCTCCAGGTTGCAGTTGAGTCAAATTCCTATTACAATAATCATAGTAACATGAATGATAATGTTTGTCCTTACATGCATTCGAGATACAAGAGAAACTTTTATTATTGGGGTAATGTGATAGTATCCTCTAGGGATAACCATTATCTTCTGATACATCCCCATGCTTCTCTCAGGCACAAGGGCACATAGTTAAAAATAAGATTATCATAAAATGCAGGGAATTTTCCTGTGGGTTTACAGTTTCTGTCTGCTCAACAAATGGCAGATATGAATACGGCAGGCTTAGAAGAAGGCCAACTGTTCCACACAGAGATCAGATACTGAACCTGGTTTTAGAAAGCTCTTTAAACAAATGGGCTAACAGAAACTTCGGTGCAATAAAGTAACAGACAAGATCACAGAGTAGCATATATGTAAATGAGTGCAGTTGTTTTTAATTCTGTACACCTTTTTTTCTTTTTGAAAAACTACATCCAGAGTGGCATATCTACTGTGAATCAATGAGGCATAGCTAAATTTCAGGATTTCTCAGGGAGAGAGATGGTTTGGGTAATGAACTATAAAAGTATATATAATTGAGCTATTGGCAGTATGCAATGTTTTAGCATAATACAGAAATTCTCATTGTGCCACAGGTAAAAGGAAAGATTCTTTTCAGTACACCGGCAGTAAAAATTTGGCTGTCCAAATTTGTAGACAATGAAAGTTGGCTATTTTCTTCTTTTACTTTTGTTTTCTTCAGTCCAAAGTGCCAGAGGATGAAAGAATTGAAAAAGAAATGTGAAGATTCTGAAATGTGAAGACCAAAAGAACAAGAGCAGTAGAAATTGTAAATGGCCAATCCAGCAAACTCTCTGATAATAGAAGTCAGTAGTCAACAATCAAACATAGAAAAAAAAATTACAGTCTACTTAATTCAGAAAAGTTTGGGTCATTCTAGAACTTGCATTTGATTGGGGATGAGAAGTGGTTCAGCCAATTTTCCTGAGATTTAGGAGCTCTAGAAATACTTCTGAGGAAAATTCTAGATACCCTATCTAAGGTACCCTAACTAGATACCTACATTAGGGTGTGAATCAGATATTTCATTTTTATTTACAGTGTATAGTCTACCTGCTATTGAAATTGATACCTGAAGAAGCTCATGTACTGCATTCAAAAGAATAAAATTAAACCACAATATTTTCAGATAAATTGGTGTAGATTTTAGTAATAACAATGTATGATTGCATTAATCAACAGAGTTCAGTGCTGTATGGAAACTATTCTCCTCTAAAGATGATCTATTAGTTCTAGGAAACAAAAAGACTAGGTATATTTACATGGCTTGAAAACATTAGAAAACACATGGAAAATTTTTTTCTACTCTAAATGGAAGTATAAGTTTTCCCAGATCTTCGCAGTCTGTGTGTTTTGATATGGTTGTGACATGGTAACAAAACAATTTTCACATGGACTCACATTGCTCTTCGAATCATTGCCCCTTGGTTTCTGACTATGGATGACTCAATCAGTTTCCTGCCTCTCTCTGAATAATTTAAATTTCAGTATCCCTGCTTTCCTTCCTGCAGAGTTGATTCTATTAGAACTTTTCCAGTCTATCAGACACACTTGTGGATGTGTGAAACTCAATATGAAAGAAAGTTAAAATGCTTTCTGAGGAAGTTCCTTAGTCCCATTTATATTGGAACATTGTCAAAATAAATATGTGTTAGAGTGACTTCAAATATTCATTGGTAATTAATGAGGACTATGGATTCCAAGTGGACACAGAGAATCTTTAAGAAGGTAGGGGAATGAATATGGGTTCAGGATAAGTAAGAGTTGAAAAGTTACCTCTGATTCCATCAAAATACATTTCTATGAGTGTTTATATTAATATTTTCACTGTTGTTGTACCTTTAGTAAGTTTTGGTTGAGAAGAGTACAGTTAGTCTATAACTAAATGTTCTTAGAAATGTCCTTAACAAAGTAAAATTGTATCTGGAAATATTTTGTAACTTCACCAATTTAATTCCAAATGGTAATAATCTGATGAGACATTATTAATATTTTATGATTATTCTTGCTGTAATCCAAGTGAGATGAGGTTGGATGAAATTTCTGGAAGTTTTTTAGCACTAACAGAAAGACGTTTTCTTTGGCTGCGGGTGTAGAAGAAGAATCCAATAACATTGAATTTCATAGCGCAAATTAAAAATCTTCCTCAACCTTACTATGGCACTAACATTATTGGCTATCTCCAATTATTTGGAACACTTTTCGTGATTTCCATGTCAGAGCAGATTTTAATTTTCCTCCTACATTTTAAACTCTTTCTTTCTTCATTTGCTTGTTTTCCTATAACTGCTTATAAAATGTTTGTTTTCCAAGGTTCTGTACTTGCCCTCTTTATTATCCTTTACACGCTATTAACCTCAGCAGTCTCAAACACACCACATTCCACCTGACCTTTATGTGAAATTTAAGGACAAATGTCTATGTTGGATCATTTTAAAGAGTTTCAGATAATAGCCTCTTTACCTCACATGGGCATATGAAATCCTTCTTAAAATCAAAGTGTTCGGAAGTCAATTCATAATATTTTCTCCACATTTTACAATACATGCTCCTACTTCAAAAAGACATTTTTAAAGTTTGAATTCTGACTCTGCTAGGGAAGCAGAAGCCAAGGCAAACCAGAGTGACACCATTTTAAAATCAACTTCATCTTAAAACTAGCAAGGCAAATTCCTTGCCACATTCTTTTGACTACTCATGCTTATAAGATTTTTGTAGTTGAGGAACCAGTCCAAAGATACCTACAAGGACAGACACCTACAACAAAAGAACGTCCAGATGTCCCAATACCCATAACAATATATGCTTTCAAAATAATGACAGTTATGTTTGATGTACTTACACACTAAAATGTCAAGGATAGTTTTCTTTAAATCAATAGAATAATACATTTTGTCATGCTGTCTACTCATCCTCGTATAGTTTAGTCTTTACGTAGACAAGACCCAACATCAGAAAAACAAACAACAATAAAAGACAATGTGTTCCTCCACTTGCTTTCTGAGGATGCCATACTCTGTGACAGAGTAGCTTTCAATAAAATATCTCTTCTCACTGCTCTCTGTGATTCACCTTGAATTCCTTCCTGCATGAGATTCAAGAACCCTCTCTTGAAGTCTGGACTGAGACCAATTTTCCAGTAACAATTCTGTTATTCAGAGTCTTAAATTTCATTTACTATGGATTTCTCTGTGCTACCAAATTTTTGTCTATACTACTGGGAAGATAATACCTATCTTATAGTATTGTTTAAATCTGTGACCATGTTCTGAGTAAATCACAATTCAGATTCAATAAATGATAGTTAATGTTAATATTAATAGTATTAATACCATTATTATGAGCAGATTCCCAAATCCACTCATATATATTAGCAGAACTGTCAGGTTCTCATGGACTCTTCCAGTATCTTATCATAACCAATGTCTCATGAAATAGTGTCGACTCTCTCCCTTGACATATATCTTATTAAAGATCAATAAAACTCAAAGTTTCAAGTCTATATTGGTTGTTATAAACATATAAATGAGATTTAAAGCCATTTACTAGGGAAAAGGTTATAAATGTAGAAGAAAATATTGTGTTTTGTGCCATTTAACACTCTTTGTCATCTGACCTTAGCAGACTTACCCTTCCAGCATAGTTTTTTCTACAATTGCCAAGAGTTTTATTAGTGAACTCAAAATACTTAGAATTCACCATTCAATGTACAGGTGGCATATAACATATAATACTTTCTTAATTATTGTTCATCAATGGGCAGATCTTACCCCAAAGTCTGAGGAAGCTGAAAAATGCAAGAAGAAAGGCTGACATAGCCAGTGTCTCAGGAGAAAAAAAAAAACAAAAACATTTAACAGGGACTTATGAACAGAAGTTACATCTGTGTCTGGCAGCAGGTGAGACAAGATGGAGGATCTCCATGCCATTATCCCCCCCAAAACTCAGGGCTTATATGCCATATGTAAATATATACATGATTCAGAAGGGATGTGTATGACAACTAAAGTACAATAACATCAAGGTTGTGTGACTTAAGGCCAGGAATTATTGTAAACACCTGCTCTTACACAAGGAACAATGGATAAACTGGAGATCTTGGAGCGCTCCCCAGAACTGGGGTTAATAAAAAGTCAACATGGCTTGATTAACATCCAAGATGGAGGAGCTTTAACCTCCACAAGACAGTGTTACATATTGGTTTACATGTATTTACATCTACCAGACAGCGAGTTCCTTGCTTAGAAGAATCATGTATTTTCACCAGTGCGATTTCAAAACCTTAGTACAATTCCTGGCACAAAGACTATACTAAACTAAGGTCTGCTAAGCATCTTTTATCTCTACATCAACAATTTATGGTCAGAAATTTATTATGTGGTGTTCAATAGATTTTGTTCTCAGAACAATTTGTTAAATCTGTAACGATTTAGATGATGTACTAAGGAGAGCAGCAATCTGAATTAAAAAAAAAAATCTCCTTTTTATACTTCGGGCATTTTTGAGGTGAAAAAGAATATATCCTTTGGGACTAATTCCAGAAGTGTCAAAACAATTGTATAATCATCTAGTAACTTTTATGACAAACTAGATAAATTAATCAGAGACAGAAACTGTTTTTAATTATTATCATTTGAGATGTTAATGCTCAAAGAATATAATTAAGGTTAAAGACTACAATATGTGCAAAAATAGTACATAAATAACATTAAGTAGAGTGTAAAAAATTTAATATTCTTTTGTATCAGC
This sequence comes from Chlorocebus sabaeus, assembly GCF_047675955.1. NCBI lineage: Eukaryota > Metazoa > Chordata > Mammalia > Primates > Cercopithecidae > Chlorocebus > Chlorocebus sabaeus. The sequence continues at coordinate 84,104,987 of NC_132905.1, forward strand.
AGATTGCTTACTGAATGCTTTACCTTAAAAACTATTTATGCAAAATCGATACGTAACACATTAATGAAATACAATTTATGTGAGTAGTAATAAAAATCAATAATAAGTTATTATGCTAAGATCAGTGGCCAAGAAACAGATAGATATATTAAGTAAAGTCCTCCCTAATGCTGTATATAATTTCGGTAATTGTTTTGCATATCTAATTCAAAATTGTTAATGGACAGTATAAATAAAACACATCCTAATCAGAATCAATCTATTATAATATATTACTGCTCTTTTCATTTGTTATTTCTATTTCTAAAACTGGTGCTATCTTTTATTTTATTTACAGATGTTTAATGTGTATAGAAAATTGTACAAAGTGATGATAGAGATGTTATGTTTCAAAAACCACATTCCCACGTGGGAGCTATAAAATCTATACAAAAAGAAAAAAAAAACATACATCTGTAAAATGTGTTTCAATGCATTGGAGAGTTATGAAAGCTACATGGTCTTGAAGGGGACTGGAACACGTTCCCAGAGAGAAGAGAAGCCCATGGATGTCACCAATGTTCTTCTAGGTTCTCCACATAAGAGTATTTGTCAATCCCAGAGCTATGGAGGAAAGGATGTGAAGCTGAATAGATATATTGAAAAATTTAGAGTGCTTGACAAATAAAAACCGAAGGTAAGGATCTACCAAGGATGATGGTCTCTGGTAATTAACATATTCTTTCAATTGTACATGAAGGTATGAACCCTAGGGGCAAGTTGAACTTGGTATAGATCAATAAATACAAGAAGTAAAGGCAAGATTAAAATCTGGTGATATACCCTCCAACTAAATGGTAGACTCCAACAAAACAACCTGTTGTGGAATAAAATATTGCTATTTAGGGAATAAATCTATATTGATAGTTTTTTGTACAAAATATGAGCCAGTTTTAAAAATTAATTAAACAAAAGAAGATAAGAATTGATCAAAAACAATGTGAAAATTTTGGTAATATAAACATATCCATATTGAAATTTTTATAGACCTTTAAATTATGTATGTGCAAGAAAGTAATATGAATATGGTGAGTTTTGAAAGAGAAATGAAAACTTTAAAGAGAACATAATGGAAATTCTCCATTGAAAAATAAAACAAGTGAGCTGGTTTCAACATATTTGACAGAATTAAAAAGAGTTATAAAGTTGGCAATAGAGTGAGTGAAAATCTCCAGATAAAGGATAGAAATGGAAGAAAAAGTATAAAAGATACAACAAAAATAGTGAAGGGTTTAACATAAAAGTAATTGAAATTGCAGAAAGAAAAAATAAGAAATGGAGCCGAAGCAATATAAGGAGAAAATGGCAAAGACTCTCAAAACTGTTGAAAAATGTTAAGTCACAGTTTTCTTAAGCAATTACAATTCAAAGCAAATAACTGAAAAAAGCTTCAAATGAACATAACATACATAGCATAACGTAACATTATCGCTGAAAATGAAAAGTGGAGAAAACAGATTAAAAGTTTTCAGAGCAAAAATGCATATTATAATACCTAAAATTAAAAATGGTAGGTTAAAGTTAAATTGACCACTAAGTTATCAAAAAAACAAAACTAAAGACTGAAAACAATTTTTAAATCTAAACAATTAAAGGATTCCCTATTTAATAAATGGTGCTGGGAAAATTGGCTAGCCATAAGTAGAAAGCTGAAACTGGATCCTTTCCTTACTCCTTATACGAAAATTAATTCAAGATGGATTAGAGACTTAAATGTTAGACCTAATACCATAAAAATCCTAGAGGAAAACCTAGGTAGTACCATTCAGGACATAGGCATGGGCAAAGACTTCATGTCTAAAACACCAAAAGCAACGGCAGCAAAAGCCAAAATTGACAAATGGGATCTCATTAAACTAAAGAGCTTCTGCACAGCAAAAGAAACTACCATCAGAGTGAACAGGCAACCTACAGAATGGGAGAAAATTTTTGCAATCTACTCATCTGACAAAGGGCTAATATCCAGAACCTACAAAGAACTCAAACAAATTTACAAGAAAAAAACAAACAACCCCATCAAAAAGTGGGCAAAGGATATGAACAGACATTTCTCAAAAGAAGACATTCATACAGCCAACAGACACATGAAAAAATGCTCATCATCACTGGCCATCAGAGAAATGCAAATCAAAACCACAATGAGATACCATCTCACACCAGTTAGAATGGCGATCATTCAAAAGTCAGGAAACAACAGGTGCTGGAGAGGATGTGGAGAAATAGGAACACTTTTACACTGTTGGTGGGATTGTAAACTAGTTCAACCATTATGGAAAACAGTATGGCGATTCCTCAAGGATCTAGAACTAGATATACCATATGACCCAGCCATCCCATTACTGGGTATATACCCAAAGGATTATAAATTATGCTGCTATAAGGACACATGCACACGTATGTTTATTGCAGCACTATTCACAATAGCAAAGACTTGGAATCAACCCAAATGTCCATCAGTGACAGATTGGATTAAGAAAATGTGGCACATATACACCATGGAATACTATGCAGCCATAAAAAAGGATGAGTTTGTGTCCTTTGTAGGGACATGGATGCAGCTGGAAACCATCATTCTTAGCAAACTATCACAAGAACAGAAAACCAAACACCGCATGTTCTCACTCATAGGCGGGAACTGAACAATGAGATCACTTGGACTCGGGAAGGGGAACATCACACACCGGGGCCTATCATGGGGAAGGGAGAGGGGGAGGGATTGCATTGGGAGTTATACCTGATGTAAATGACGAGTTGATGGGTGCAGCACACCAACATGGCACAAGTATACATATGTAGCAAACCTGCACGTTGTGCACATGTACCCTACAACTTGAAGTTTAATAATAATAAATAAATTTAAAAAAAAAAAAAAAGGAAGAGAAAAAAAAGCCACGTGACCATTGAAAATTATCTTTGAAGTGCTTAGATGAAAAAAATGCTGATGCCCTAGAGTTACATGTCTAATGAAAATAATAAAGAGCAAAGACAGTTATATTTGGCAAGTAATAACTGAAATAAGTAGTCAGCGGAATCCCCACAATAAACAAAATACTAAGGCAAATTCTTCAGGTAGAAGAAATGATCTCAGTGATTAGTATGGTCAACCTCGGACTGTCTAAGGTCATACCTGAATGCATGAAAAGGTATGCAGTCTCACTCACTAGAGATCACATGTGAATTAAAAATACAATTGAATATCAAAGTATGCACAAAAGAAGAGCTAAAACTTAAGCCCTCAAAGTTGCACCCAATAAAAATGCTTGCTTATATTTACAAAACACATATAAAACATGTTTATTGCACTTTATCCATAACAGCTTCAAACTGAAAACAAGTTAAACATTCATCAACTGTTAATGTGGCAATCACAACGAACTATTTACCGCTCTATGCAAATATAGGCAAATTGCACAAACGTAATGCTAAACAAACCAGAGATCAATGATCTATATTATTTCATCTCATTTACATAAAGTTACTTCTTAAAAAAACTAGTGTTTGGTGATAGTTCAGGAGCATGGTTACTATTAAGGGAGGGAGTAGGTAGTAATCCGTCACTGGAGCTGGGTGTCAGTAAAAATCTTTGGACCTGAGCAGTGATCCAAAAGGCATCTTCACTTTCTGAAATTTTACCAAAATGTAACTACTGATTTATTAGTTTTTCTGTATATATTTCATTCTTCAGCAGAAAAAATTAATACAATTCCACCTTCTATAGTAGGAGCTTCTCATCCCCAACCTCCCTAAGCATAGGTTGCTTTTTTTTTTTTTTAATTTATTTATTATTATTATACTTTAAGTTGTAGGGTACATGTGCACAACATGCAGGTTTGTTACATATGTATACTTGTGCCATGTTGGTGTGCTGCACCCATCAACTCGTCATTTACATCAGGTATAACTCCCAATGCAATCCCTCCCCCCTCCCCCCTCCCCATGATAGGCCCCGGTGTGTGATGTTCCCCTTCCCGAGTCCAAGTGATCTCATTGTTCAGTTCCCACCTATGAGTGAGAACATGTGGTGTTTGGTTTTCTGTTCTTGTGATAGTTTGCTAAGAATGATGGTTTCCAGCTGCATCCATGTCCCTACAAAGGACACAAACTCATCCTTTTTTATGGCTGCATAGTATTCCATGGTGTATATGTGCCACATTTTCTTAATCCAATCTGTCACTGATGGACATTTGGGTTGATTCCAAGTCTTTGCTATTGTGAATAGTGCCGCAATAAACATAACGTGTGCATGTGTCTTTATAGCAGCATAATTTATAATCCTTTGGGTATATACCCAGTAATGGGATGGCTGGGTCATATGGTACATCTAGTTCTAGATCCTTGAGGAATCGCCATACTGTTTTCCATAATGGTTGAACTAGTTTACAATCCCACCAACAGTGTAAAAGTGTTCCTATTTCTCCACATCCTCTCCAGCACCTGTTGTTTCCTGACTTTTGAATGATCGCCATTCTAACTGGTGTGAGATGGTATCTCATTGTGGTTTTGATTTGCATTTCTCTGATGGCCAGTGATGATGAGCATTTTTTCATGTGTCTGTTGGCTGTATGAATGTCTTCTTTTGAGAAATGTCTGTTCATATCCTTTGCCCACTTTTTGATGGGGTTGTTTGTTTTTTTCTTGTAAATTTGTTTGAGTTCTTTGTAGGTTCTGGATATTAGCCCTTTGTCAGATGAGTAGATTGCAAAAATTTTCTCCCATTCTGTAGGTTGCCTGCTCACTCTGATGGTAGTTTCTTTTGCTGTGCAGAAGCTCTTTAGTTTAATGAGATCCCATTTGTCAATTTTGGCTTTTGCTGCCGTTGCTTTTGGTGTTTTAGACATGAAGTCTTTGCCCATGCCTATGTCCTGAATGGTACTACCTAGGTTTTCCTCTAGGATTTTTATGGTATTAGGTCTAACATTTAAGTCTCTAATCCATCTTGAATTAATTTTCGTATAAGGAGTAAGGAAAGGATCCAGTTTCAGCTTTCTACTTATGGCTAGCCAATTTTCCCAGCACCATTTATTAAATAGGGAATCCTTTCCCCATTTCTTGTTTCTCTCAGGTTTGTCAAAGATCAGATGGCTGTAGATGTGTGGTATTATTTCTGAGGACTCTGTTCTGTTCCATTGGTCTATATCTCTGTTTTTGTACCAGTACCATGCTGTTTTGGTTACTGTAGCCTTGTAGTATAGTTTGAAGTCAGGTAGCGTGATGCCTCCAGCTTTGTTCTTTTGACTTAGGATTGTCTTGGAGATGCGGGCTCTTTTTTGGTTCCATATGAACTTTAAAGCAGTTTTTTCCAATTCTGTGAAGAAGCTCATTGGTAGCTTGATGGGGATGGCATTGAATCTATAAATTACCTTGGGCAGCATGGCCATTTTCACGATATTGATTCTTCCTATCCATGCGCATGGTATGTTCTTCCATTTGTTTGTGTCCTCTTTTATTTCACTGAGCAGTGGTTTGTAGTTCTCCTTGAAGAGGTCCTTTACATCCCTTGTAAGTTGGATTCCTAGGTATTTTATTCTCTTTGAAGCAATTGTGAATGGAAGTTCATTCCTGATTTGGCTCTCTGTTTGTCTGTTACTGGTGTATAAGAATGCTTGTGATTTTTGCACATTAATTTTGTATCCTGAGACTTTGCTGAAGTTGCTTATCAGCTTAAGGAGATTTTGGGCTGAGACAATGGGGTTTTCTAAATATACAATCATGTCATCTGCAAAGAGGGACAATTTGACTTCTTCTTTTCCTAACTGAATCCCCTTGATTTCTTTCTCTTGCCTGATTGCCCTAGCCAGAACTTCCAACACTATGTTGAATAGGAGTGGTGAGAGAGGGCATCCCTGTCTTGTGCCAGTTTTCAAAGGGAATTTTTCCAGTTTTTGCCCATTCAGTATGATATTGGCTGTGGGTTTGTCATAAATAGCTCTTATTATTTTGAGGTACGTTCCATCAATACCGAACTTATTGAGCGTTTTTAGCATGAAGGGCTGTTGAATTTTGTCAAAGCATAGGTTGCTTTTAAAATAAAACAAATACTTCTTTATAACAAATTATATAATATTAACGTATCTTCCATTAGTTATCTATATCTTCCAAAACTAATGTAATACTTGTTGTATAAAATGAGACTGATTTTTATTTTTCCTACTATAAAATTGAGTAGGAATGGGATAAATTTTTTATAGTATTACCAGACTACTAAAATCATAGGATTTTGAGATTATAGGAATATCATCTTTTGAAAAATATATATTGCATGTATTACTAAAACATACCAGAATGAGATTGTAAGAAATAGCATGAGAAGTGTTTCATCTCTAAGAAACTTCAATACATACTCTTTTAGTTTGGGGTAAGTGAAATCATAAAGGTAGATTTACTTGAAAATTATAACTCTTTTTTTAAAAGATGGGGTCTAGCTCTGTCACCCATGCTGGAATGCAGTGCAGCAGTCATAGTTCACAGCAGGCTTGAACTCCTGAGTTCAAGTGATCTTCCTGTCTCAGCGTTTTGAGTAGCTGGGACAACAATTGTCCATCACCATGTCCAGTTTGGAAATTATAACCCACTAGGAAGATGTGCAAAAGAAAAAAAAACATTAATCTTTGGTTAAGGAACAAATTAAAGGGAAAGAAACTAATACAACAATTATTAATAGAATATATGTCACATGCTACAGAACATAAATGGTGAGCCCTTCATGATTGCCATTCTAAGAAATACATGTACACAAATGTGTATCACATGAGGCAATATGAATTAAAGACTGTAATAGAAACCCAAAGGACATTGGGAGCTCAGGGTAGAATAAGACATCTTTAGATATAAAGGAAAAAACTTTTTCATGCATTTTTACATTTTAGTTGTATTTAAAGAGGTTGGTAGATTTTAAATAGGAGAAATTATAGAGGGTATACTAGGTAAAGTGGACTCTGTGAACAAATGACCAGAAACAAGAAAAGAATAGAGTACAGTTTGTCTGAAACACTTGTGGGCAAAGTATGTATAGTAAGAAACAAATGGAAAAAAGTAGATGTTGAATACTAGAACTATTTAGTTGACTTTCGTTATATAAATTTGGTATCAGGAGGCAGGGAGAAGGGTAGAAAAGAGGTTAAAGATTGCTTTTAGCAAGATTCTGTGACAGGAGTCTAGTCCTTTCTGTTTAAATAATACCTATGTTTTCTATATTAAAATATGTGGAAAATGTCCATTTTAATCAAAATTTCGGCAGTTGCTGAGGAAATTTAGGTAATTATTCCATTACACCAAAAAATAAATGAGTTTCCCTCTTTGAGATTAATGCATAGCACTTAAAACACGAAGGACCATAAGGATCACAGGATCCACATAGATAAATCACAAATTCATTGGTGACTTCATACACTGGTTTTCAATCCACATTAAATTATGTCAGTTACTAAGACTGCCAAATAAATATTCCTGATCATTCTTCTTGTTTGCAATGTTTAAAACATAAAAAAGACAATGTATCAAAGATGTGAGAAAAAGATATATCCCTGCTTTTGGGAATTTTAGGAGTCATTCATTTTGGAAAATATGGTTCAACTTTTTTTATAGAACAAAAATTATTAATTTTCTTAAGTTTGCATTATGAGCACATGTTTTACACTATAAAGGAATTCATACATTGAAATGATGTCTACTTATTAAATGCAAATCATTTTAGGTATGGGTTGTACACATACTAAATGTTAATTAATTTTGGTGAATGGAGAAATGCAATAGTCAGGTAAAATGTACATATTCAGGCTTGGAAGTGTCACCTTTTGGCCAAATGCCTTCAAGCATTCAGTAGTGAAATAGAAGTAATTTTATAAGTACAGGTAGCTACAGGTTAACCTGGTTAGGAATGTAGTATATTAGTTATGATAATGTTACCTGTTGCAACAACAAAAAAATACATATAATAGCTCAAACATTATAAAAGTTTTATTTGTTTGTTTGCTTTTGTTTTTGTTTTTTCACAGTGAGTTCCAAATTCTAGTTCCTCATTAACTGGTGGGTTTTCTCTGAGGGTTTTTTTGTTTGTTTGTTTTAATGTTGGGGAGGTAACCTGAGCTATTTCTATATTTTTCTTCATCTTTAATGTATGGCTTCCAAAAATTTATCATTATCATTAATATCAAGCTTGCTAGGAAGGAAAAGAGTTTGAAAATCATGGATATGTTTGTGTGAGCCTTGCCTTGAAGCGGAGCATATTATTTCCACTATCTCTTCATATTGCTCCATTAGGCTAAGTTGAGTCACATGGCCCCCCCTCATTTCAAGGACATATGGGAAATACCTTTATATTATAGCTGTTTGTCCCTTATAAGGACAAATATGGTGAGTGATTATTTAGCCAGTTTACCTGGTAATAAATTGTGTTCATTCACACTTTGGAGCAAAATGAATTAAGTGGCTAGAGTTGTAAGCCTTGTGCTGGTCACATAAAAAATGCAAAACAACAGTGAACTGAGATCACACCACTACACTCCAGCCCGGGCGACAGAGCGAGACTCCGTCTCAGAAAAAAAAAAAAAAAAGCAAGTATAAGTCAAAATAATTGCTGTGTAATAGCTTTTCATGTATCTGGGGGAGAACACATATAAAGAGTGAGATAATAAGGCATTGTAACATATAATTTAAGTTTTTCAATCCAGTAATCAGGATTATTGCTATTAAAGAAGGAAGATCAATTTATTAGGATTGTTCTGTAGTAATTCTAGATATGATGGGTGGTCAATAGGAGAGAACTGTTTGAAAAATAGTGATGTTTAGTTTAGTAGAGAAGACCAATTAGGTGAAGAGATTTTGAATATAATCCTGATGTATAGAAAATTGGCCCTGTAAGCAAAGAAAGACATAAATAAATTAGAAAATATTGGTAATATGCTAAATATTAATATAAGCTACCAAAATACACATTGACTAATAAAACTTTAATATGCATTAGTATAAAGTTCAAAGAACAATTAAGAATGTGATTATTCCATTAGTGTTCAAAACGTAATAGTTAATTGAATACATTTGTTGATCTTTAACACCTTTTAGATTACTTAGAAAAACTGATCACCTCTGAAGACAGAGGATTTTTGCATTTATTCTTTCAAATATTTAATAAGCAAAGATTGTATGACATACTAGATTTTACTCTGTAGACTGAGAGAGTAAGAAGGTGAAAATACAGGCAAGGTCTTTAGTCTCATGGTGAGTATTTCTAGTGAGAATAAAAATATTAATAAATAAAAAAATTATGACTTGGGAAATGCTACCAAGAAACTAAAATATTGTGTTCTACTTCCAAATGATAGTAAAAAGGGGGAAACAACTTAGCTGACAAGAAACATTTCTCTGAGAAGGTGATATTTTAAGCAGGAATCTAAACAATTAGAAGAAATCAGTTTAACATAGATCTAGAGGAAAAAGTCAGGTTGGAATAAAAAAAACACACACACAAAAAGATCCTTAAGTCAAGAATGATGAAAGAAGTTAAGAAAGACTAGTATCAAGTGGACTAGAACAACATTTGTGCAGAAAACTGGGGCCATGATCAGAGGTTGGTTTTCATTGAAAGGACATAGAAAACTTTAAACAAAAAAAATAACATGGTCTGATTTGTTTTGAAAAGATCACTGTCTGAAGAATTATAAAGGGACAAGTGGAAGCAAAGGACCCAGCTAGATTATTGGAGTTCAAGAAAGAGATGATAAAGACATATAACAGGACGACAGGCAACAATGTGGAGTGCTGTGAATGTGTTTTCGTTGATTTGCAGATGCAGAATGTGCCAGCTGAATTAAGTTATTTCTGTCCTTGCCCAACCAGCACCCAGCAAAGTTTCTTTGTCAAGAAATTTAAAACTTACTACTTCAGTTTTACTATAATTGACCTAGCCAATCCATTGCTTCCTTTCTGTCCATAATGCATTAATTCTATAAAATACATTTTAAAAACTTGCTTTTGTTCAGTAGGGACAACCACATTTTATTTTTATATCGTGGTGCACAGATATATGAATTACCTCCTACCAATTAAGATGATATCAAAATGTAAATATAATTTATGGGGATAACTTGAAGGCATCATCATTGACTATTGCATAAATATCATTTGATGATAGCAGAAGCACAGATAAGTATGTTTGTAGAATATCTATTATTAAACTTTTCGTAGCTTATTAAACTATAAATGATTTAAGGTACAGTAGATGTAAGGATGTACCTACTGCTCTAGTAGACCCAAGTTTTAAGCATCTCTATTACTTTTCCCACTGAAGGTATAAAACACTTAGGGCATCATCTACCAACAGAATAACTTGTCCCTTAGTCTGCCTTATTCATCCAGAAAGAATTTTGAAAAAGGATATTTCATGGCATGACATGTAACAGTCTAGGGTACTTTCTATTATATGTATGGTACGAATATGTCCGAATAATGATTCACTTGCTTTTTTCTCCTTGCTATTTCTCCAAAGATGCCTCTGTTGCATCGGTCATTCAGAATACAATCAATACCTATAACTCTATAAATACCATGACTCTAATATCAAAGAAGACCTTAATGCAGAGATATGTCATGTTCTTTGGCTACATGATTGTATGTTATAAAGTTAAAAGTTTTCCCGAAATAATGTAATTCTAAAATATTTTAATCAAAATTTCGCTGGAGCTTTCAAATACTTTGACGACATTTTTAAAAATTATGTGAAATAAAACCTGTAAAATTAATTAAATGCTGTAAAAGAAAAGTAATAAGGGAAAGCTTAGCAGAAGATAAAGCTGTGATAATACACATTACTGCACTAACAGAAACCAGGTAAGAGAGTTAAGGTTCTAATGTAGGCATGTATGGGAATCAGGAGTGCCATGAGGATCTTATTTAAAATCCATTGTAAAGGGATTATTTGCTTAGGAAATTGCCATCAGGGACCAGGCACCTTGATTCATGCCTGTAATCCTAGCACTTTGGGAGGCTTATGTGGTAGAATCACTTGAGCCCAGGAGTTCGAGACCAGCCTGAAAAATATGGCAATAACTCATTTCTATAAAAAAAAAAAAAAAAAACTTAGGGCCGGGCGCGGTGGCTCAAGCCTGTAATCCCAGTACTTTGGGAGGCCGAGACGGGTGGATCACGAGGTCAGGAGATCGAGACCATCCTGGCTAACACGATGAAACCCCGTCTCTACTAAAAAAAACACACAAAAAAACTAGCCGGGCGAGGTGGCGGGCGCCTGTAGTCCCAGCTACTGGGGAGGCTGAGGCAGGAAAATGGCATAAACCCGGGAGGCGGAGCTTGCAGTGAGCTGAGATCCGGCCACTGCACTCCAGCCTGGGCGACAGAGCGAGACTCTGCCTCAAAAATAAATAAATAAATAAATAAATAAAAATAAAATAAATAAAACTTAGCTGGACTTAGTGGTGCATGCCTGTAAGTCCCAGGTACTCAAGAAGCTGAGGTAGAAGCATCCCTTGAGCCTGGAAGGTTGAGGCTGCAGTGAGCTGAGATCGATCATGCTGCTGCACTCCAGCACAGGCAACAGAGCGAGACACTAACTCAAAAGAAAAAAAAGAAAGAAAAGAAAAAAATAAATTATCATTAAGACAGTGACTATCCATTTGAAAAAAGTTTCTTAACTCACGTTATATGCAAAACATTTCAGATAATAAAATTTTAAATATAAAAAAGTAAAGTAATAGGAAATATATCACATGTTATTCACATTCTTAGGGAAGACATAACACATAACATGGAACATAGTAACCATAAAAATAATTACCATATAGAAATTAAACATTTTATCAGGAAAAGAAGAAAGAAAAATTAAGTAAAACATCAGGTTGTGTTTGATTACAGCTCTCTTGAGAACTGAACTTAAAACTCTGTGTATCTAAAGAAAAATGAAAAAAAACTTTTATTAAACATCAAGGTAAAAGTATGCATGCTATCAAAGTAGAAGTTCAGAGTAGAATATAAATATATATAAATATAAATACAAATAAGAAGTTCAAAGTAGAATTCTTATTCACCAAATAAGAAATGGAAAGATTCACCAAGTTAAAAAAAAAAAAAAAATCGTTAATTTTTTTTAAGTTTTGTTAATCCTCTAAAAATCTGCTAAACATATTTAAATGAAAAGAATCAATAGAAGGAGGAGGACAGGAAGATGGGAGAGAGGTGAAAAATTAGAAAAAGAAGAGAAGAAAGAAAGGAAAAGATGTGAGAACTGTTATTCTTCCTTGTGAATGAAGATACAAAATATATTTGAGTCTTTCATAAAAATAAATTGGACTCCTTTTGAAAACATTCTCCATATAGCATAGGGATAAACTCTTCTCTGGAAATTTGGTAAAACTGACTGGCAAAGTATCTGTCCTTTTGTCTTTTCTGCAGCCAAGTCTTAAAGATCATGGTTTTTCCTATGGCTATGATTATATCAAGTTTCTATCTCTTTTTCAGTTAATTTTTGCAATATAAATTTCAAATGTGTTATTTCATCTCTCTTTCTAATTGAAAGAACAATACTTCGTACATAGTTGTGTCCCAAATTTTAAAATTGCATCTGTAACTGAGGACATTTCTCTCTCATTAATAAAGATGCATTCTTGGGATTTCTGCTTTTGCTTTTTTAATGAAAACAGAGATGTTTTTCTGTTGTAATTTTTTTAATTACTGGTTATAAGTCTTATTAAGTCTATATTTGACTTGCTATTTCATAGTTTCTTTAGTACTATTTATGACATTAACATTGGCAGGCTAAGGGCCTGTGTAGGTATTATCCCATCACACCAGGAACAGCTTCTTGAGAATGGAATATTATTATTACGATTTTACCTAGTCTACATAGGTTAAGTAACTTGCCCAAGGTTATGCAGTATCAACTAAAGAATGATGAGGTTCATACACTTGGAAGGGAAAGCCTTATTTCCCATCAAGGGTTTGCAGCCTGCAGGGTGGCAAACAGGCTGGGAATCACAGGGCCAGCCAGAATCTGAACACAGGCACTTCAAGCGTAAAAAGAATAAGACAAGAATTTATGCTGAGTGGGGTGACCAAATATATATACTCAATAAGCTATAGGAGGAGTCATCAATATTTTATGAAAGGAGGAACGTGTATGCGCAGTTGAGTTTTTTGCCTCCCTCCACGGGTCCGAAAAAAATGGCAGTGCTAGCATTATCCAAGGGTGGAGTCTTTGGCCCAATGTTATCAAAGGGTGAAGAAGAGGACCCGAACCCTCTCGCCATGCATCCTTCATGGTCAGTACTATCTTACAAGGAAGGAAGACTGGTTGGTTGGTTTATTATAACCACAAAAGAAAGGGGTACGTACCATCAGGTGTTTGGTTGATATCAGAAATGGAGCCAGTCTCTCCAAAACGCTGGTTTCCTTTTAGCCCTTAGGGAAGAAAGTCAATAATGGGTAGCGAGGGAGGAGCTAAAATGAGCTGTGTCAGACATCCCCCGTCCTGTCATGGCCAACAACTCAGTTAGTTTTGAAGGTTTCTCTGGGGTTTCCTTGGCAAAGAGAGGGTCTGTTCCGTTGCACGCTTAGGGTTTCGTTTTTATTTCTCAATAGCTGATAGAAAATAATTACCTGAAGCTAGGAAAGATTGAGTCCAAAGCCCAAGCTTATAATTATTATCCATTACTTTGTCTTTAATGCCATCTCCCATGCTAATTATTTTTAGTTTTATTTCTTTTTTGTTAATTTTTCTCAATGTTTCAGTCATTATGAATAATTATATGAGTACCGTGTTATTTTTGTTTTGCAATGATTTTCAGTTTCATTTAAAATGTAAAGACAATTATGCATGCCCATGGATGAAGGAATTGAGAAGTTCAAAATAGCTTGTGATGAAAAGTATCTGTGGTTGACCCCATCCTCTAACCATTAGGCCTACACTTAGGGGGCAACTATTATAATAGTTTCTTTTCTGTTTCTTCTAGTGGTTTCATACATTCTTTTTGTTTTTGTTGTTCAGCACTTTATTTTTTTTTTTTTTTTTTTTTAGTTTTTAACTATGATAACACAATAATTTTATATGTTTTTAAGGGACATGTAATGTTTTAAGGACCTACAATATGTAATGATCAGATCAGGGAAACTGGGGTATCCATCACCTTAAGGCTTTATCATTTTTTTTTTATGTTAGAAGTATTTCAATTCAACTCTTCTAGTTATTTAAAAATACACAATAAATTATTGTTAACTATACTCACTCTATTACATTACTGAATACTAGATCTTGTTCATCTCCTCTGACTGTATTTTTGTACCTATTAACTATCTCCAGTTTGTCTCCCCACTCCCTACTTCCCTTCCCAGCCTCTGTCAGCCATTATTCCACTATCTATCTCCAAGAGTTCCTTTTTGTTGCTGTGGTTTTAGTTCTCACATATGAGGGCGAATCTGCAATATTTCTGTCTCTGTGTCTGGTTTATTTCACCTAATGTCATGTCTTCCAGTTTCATTCAGGTTGTGCCAAATGGACAGAATTTCATTCTTTTTTGTGGTGGAATAATATTCCATTGTATAAAATGTGTCTATGCCACATTTTCTGTATCCATTAATTTCTTGATAGACACTCAGGTTGATTCTGTATCTTGGCTACTGTGAATAGTGCTGCAATAAACATGGGAGTATGGCAGTGCAGATACGTCTCTCTCTCTCTCTCTCTCTCTCTCTCTCTCTCTTTTTTTTTTTTTTTTAAAGACAAAGTTTCACTCTTGTTTCCCAGGCTGGAGTGCAGTGGCACAATCTTGGCTCCCTGCAACCTCTACCTCCCAGGTTCAAGCGATTCTTCTGCCTCAGCCTCCCGAGTAGCTGGGATTACAGGCGCCCACAACCATGTCCGGCTAATTTTTCGTATTTTTATTAGAGACAGGGTTTCACCATGTTAGCCAGGCTGGTCTCATATTTTCGACCTCAGATGATATACCTGCCTTGGCTTCCGAAAGTGCTGGGATTACAGGCGTGAGGCACCGCGCCCGGCTCATACACTGTTTTGTTATTGTTTGTTTGTTTGTTTAAATGCATACACAACAGTGGGATTGCTGGATCTATAGTAGTTCTATTTTTATGTATTTTTTTGTGGAACCTGCATATTGTTCTCCACCTCAGATATGCTCTGTGACCTCCTAGCAAAATGTGAATTGGCTCACTTTTAAAATCCTTACTTTCAGTGTAATATTAATTCTTACATTGTTATTTTTATTAAGATAACATTTATATGATACATGTTCATCCTCTATTTTTGCTCCATCAACTCTCAATGTATTCTTAACTTTTTTCATTTTGAAAGAAGAGTATGTAACCACTGTTCTCTCACCACTTCTGCTCTAAAACATTTTAAATTATATCTTCAGGTTTTTCCTGAAGATAATCATGTCCCTTCTGTTATAAAATTATAATTTTTCTAATGTATAACTTACTTGAAAAATTTGAAAACTAGCAAATAGTTTTTATATTTTAACCATATATATTGGCATATATGTGACCATTCTGTATTTTTTTGTCCTTTCTATAAAACCAGTATCTCTTGGCCACTAAACAGAGAGCCTTTAATGTTCATTAGTGCTCTTAGTACATTCATTCATATATATGGCAATCTTCAATTTTTTTCTTATTCCTATTTTATTTTTTATTCTTTCCCAAAAATTAACAGTTTATGTCCTCATTAAAAATTTTGCTGGTGGAGTTTGTTGGTTTGAGATTTCAACATATGTGTCTTCTCACAGTGATCATTCTAAATAATTTAATACATATTTAAAAATTTAAGACATATAATTAAGCTCATATTTTTCTAGCAATTTCAAGTCATATGTGTTTGTGTATGTGTGCATGTGTGAGGGTGCATACATGGAAGACAGCAGGGTATAGTTCACCTTTTCAAATATTATCCAGTAGATTAGGCAGTAATTCCTAAGAAACAAATGCCATTATTTTGTTCTAGGCATTAACATTTACTGAATAATTTGAGCTCATTAATGACTACCTTGTCAATTTTATACCAGATGAAGTAAACTATTAAATGTCCTTTGATGAATAATTTGTGTTCTGAAATCATTCATTCCCACTTTAAACTAAATATTATTTTAAACTACTGCAGGGATCATTTAAATGTTATATATATTTTAAATGATATAATATTTGAAATGTAGTATGCAATTTATCCATTATGCTCAGTATATATATTGTTATATAATTTTGGAAGCTTTAAAATTATTAATTTTAAAATAATGCTTACCATGGTGTGTCAGATTTATTATTTACATGCAAGCTTTATTTTTGTTCATTTCATGTTTTTAAAATTAAAATGTGTAATCTAATAATGGAATCTACATGTTTTGAATCACAAATAGACACCAAAGCAGGTGCAAATACAGGCACACTATGATGAGGATTACACTTTGGCAGTACTTTTAGATATTGAGGAACAAACCACACAAACATTATTAAAGAATAACGTTTATCCTCTGGTTGTAGTTTTTCAAAAAGCTACCCAGGATTTATTGTAAAGTTGTGAGAAAAGTTGACAGTATTCCTATGGTTGACAATTTGGAGTTGAAAGAAAAATAAGGATGCATTAATGCTTAAAGCTTTCCAGAGAAATGCAATTGTTAGCAATATGTATATTCTTGCCAAGATGCAAATGGTGTGAGTCATCTTGTGTAATGACTGATGTATTGCTTTGGCAGACAGATATTACCCAACCTAAAACTGGAAGCACTGAAGTCCTTGGCAGTGACAGCTGTGTTTTCATATAGAACACTTTGAGGTTGGGAGGTATGATTCAGACAATAGGAAACAGACCTAATATATGCTAGGATCCTCTTCTTCATGACATAAGGCTTACAGATTTTGTAGAAAGAAGCTCAACTCAAAGATGTATTTTTGAAGTATGTATTATTCCAGTTGTTTAAATGTATATACATAAAAAACTAGTCAAAGCACATATTTGTAATAGAAAAGACTTAACCTAATGCCATCAATTTTGTCCTTTGTAGAAATATAAATTCCTCATGAAGCCATTACGTTGTACTTTACAACTAGCATACGAAATATGAAAATAGTAATATAAAAATGACAGGCTAACAGACAGGTTCAACGTTTTGGAAAATTACCATTTGTGTGTGTGTATGTGTGTGTGTGTGTGTACATATATAATTTTGTAAATTGTATCTTGGTGCTGTGGTAAGTTAGCAATGGCCTTTGCAGATGGAGCAGGTGACACAGATTTGAAGCTTTTTTTAGAGATGGAGAAAAATATTTTCAGTTTAAAGTGAATATCATTGTAAATTATTTCTGTCATATCTATATATTAATATTTTAAAAACGGAAAAAGTTTATGAAGAAACCACTAAAAGTGTCTCTTAAATTGAAAATATATATTGATTCCAAGTCAAAGATTGTAAGCAATTGAAATAAGTATTTTACAGAATCTTAGAATATGTAAGACCATGAGTTTTATCTGACTCAGAATGGAAAAGTTTTCCTATAAGTTGATATTCTTTTCAACACTATTCCAAAACTGAATACAACTCCACATTTTTCTTGTAATATTAATTTGCTTTAGTGAGGGATTAACGACATACACACACACACACACACACACACACACACAGCCAGTAAGTTTAAGGTTAACAAAGATAGTAGTTTAATATTCATTTTCAGAGAATCTGTCTGAGCACTTGGTTTATTCAATGGGGTTTCAGATATATTTTACTGACTTCATTCTCACAAATAATTATATGAAATTGAAATACAATCCATGATAAAAAATGTTTGAATGTTTGAATTTTGAATATCCAAGATTGAGAGAATTTAGAATTGTTAGAGATTTTAGAATGATGTTCAAAATTAAGAGAATTTTGAATAAACATAAAGGGATTTAAAATGCCTCTTCTAAAAATGTAACCAGATAATTAATTTAAAACTGAAGAAAGATAGTCCTTCAAAGTAAAGAAACAAGATTATTGATCATATAAATGGCTTCAGACTAGAAATCAGCACATTTCATCCAGAATATAATGTATTTGCTGAGTGCCTCTGAGTGAATTATTTACTTATTTTATTTTTCAATTATTTGCTGTGGAATGAACTAGAGGCTGGAAAGGGGAGGAAGAGAAGAAGGATAGAGAGAGGTTGGTTAAAGGTTACAAAATTACAGCTAGATAGGAGAAATAAGTTTTAGTATATTCTAGCACTGTAGGGTGACTATAGACAACAATATAATTTATATTTTTAAATAGCTACGAGAAGATTTTGAATGTTCCCAACACACACAAAAAATGATAAACGTTTGAGGTGATGGATATGCTAATAACTCTGATTTGATCACTATACATTGTATGTATCAAAATATCACTATGTAGGCCAGGCACAGTGGCTCATGCCTGTGATCCTAGCTCTTTGGGAGGCCGAGGTGGGCAGATCACCTGAGGTCAGGAGTTCAAGACCAGCCTGGCCAACATGATGAAACCCTGTCTCTACTAAAAATAGAAAAATTAGCCAGGCATGATGACAGGTGCCTGTAATCCCAGCTACTCAGGAGGCTGAGATGGGAGAATTGCTTAAACCTGGGAGACGGTGGCTGCAGTGAGCTGAGATCTCACCACTGCACTTCAGCCTGGGTGACTGAGACTCCGCCTCAAAAAAAAATCACTATGTACCCCATAAATATGTACAATTATTGTGTGTCCAATTTTTAAGTTTTTAAAATTTTTCTTCTTTTCTTCTCATGATGCTTTAGGGCACTGGTCTTGGAACTTTTCCATGCATAAGGATCACTGTCAGGGTTTCTTAAAGGACAGATTTCTAGGTACCATACCCGGAGATTCTGATTCAGTAGGGAGATTTGGGATGAGGCCTGTGTGTCTAACAGGTCCTCAGATGTCAAATGTCAGGGGCCCACATTTGAGAATCATCACTCTAAGGCAGTGATTACAATTCCAGGTACACTAGAAATTTCAAAGGAAACAGCGGGCCAGGGAAATGGCAATGAGAAACAAGAGTCAACTCAACCAGCTGCCACTGGCCAAAGGTAGAACAATTTATACAATACAATAAAGTAGTGTTGGATTATAACCCAAAGTATAAAATAAATTTTAATGAATCCATAATGATATGAATGATTAAATAAGTAAATGATTGGAGGAAAATAGACAAATCTCTGCAGTATTCCAAATATTTTATGTAAATACTCTATCGTCGAGGAGATGAAGCATAATTCCCCACTCCTTAAATGTGGGTTGCACATAGTGACTTCTTT
The DNA here is from genome assembly GCF_047675955.1 of Chlorocebus sabaeus. Classification (NCBI taxonomy): domain Eukaryota; kingdom Metazoa; phylum Chordata; class Mammalia; order Primates; family Cercopithecidae; genus Chlorocebus; species Chlorocebus sabaeus. Next base: position 84,124,305 of record NC_132905.1, read on the forward strand.
CCCAAGAATGCAGTGTGAAAAATAGGAAGGAAAACATTAACTTACAGTGGAGAAAGCCAACAAATGCTACCTCTGCTGGGTGATCAACTTTAACATCAAAAGTGATGTTATACAGTGTATAACCTCGCTATCATGTGATGACAATGGCACTTTACCTCTGTGATCTTTCTTTTAAAATCCCATAACCCTAATCTAATCATGAGGAAAAAATCAAACAAGTTCTAACTGAAGGACATTCTAAAAACACTTGACTCCTCAAAGCTGTCAAGTTTATCCCAAGAAGGAAAAGTCTGAGAAACTGTCAGAGCCAAGTGGAACTTAAGCAGACACAATGACTGCAAAAAAAAAAAAAAAAAAATAGTGAAAACTAAAGAAATCTTAATAAATCTGTGCTTTAACTACTAATAATGTATCTATAATGGTTCCTTAATCCTGATAAATATACTGTAGTAATGTAACAGGTAAACAGTAAGGAAATCTAGATGTGAGATATATCAAATAATTAAGATATCTTCACAACTTCTCTATACATCTAAACAATTATCAAATAAAAAGTTTATTGACAGAAAAAGCAGGAAGGATTGATATGGTTAAGCAATTGAGAGACTGGGAGAAGGAGGTTTCCATGTAATTTTCTAGTCATTTTTGTTCTTATTAAAAGAGAGTTCTGGACGCACATGCAAACACATACACAGAGGGAGAGAGAGAAAGAGAGAGATAAAGAGGTGAGTAAGTCCAATTGGGCTATTTTATTTTATTTTATTTTATTTTATTGGCTGCTTCACCTAAATGCAGTCTCTACCCCAAGGAGACACCTCAATAGTTACTTAGGTGACTACCAACTATCCTAGTTTTCACTTAGGTGTTGAAACCTTCCTATTGAACCTCTGAGTTTTTAAGAAACTGACCCCCTGTGGTACAAAGAATGGGGCATGTGACTGAGACCTAAAATAATTATTTGAATATCATAATCGGAGCCATATGTACTGATAAGCATAGGATTCCATTCAGCTAATCCACCTGAGCAAGGCTAGTGCTGGAAATTTTTGGAGAACAAATTCTACTGAATGGTGTGGTACACAGACATAAAATCTGGAAACACTGTTGCCATTTTCCCTTTAGACATGGAGTCCAGGCTTTGGATAAAGCTGACACCACCACTGAAGACAGAAAAGAAAAGGCTTTGTAATTACCTAGAATAATCAATCCATGTTATTGCTTAACTAAAGTTTCGACTAGAATTTCTATTACTTGTGACTAGAAACACTGTAACTGATCAATGTAAAAGTATATTCCACAATAAGCATATATTAACTGAAGGAATTTTTAAATATATATGTAATAATTTGAAAAGCTTCTTTTTAAAAAGAATAACAAGTAATATGGCATTGTATTCATCTAGGTAAAAACACATAAAAAAGCAGTTACAAGACAACATGGAAATAAACTTGTTATGGCAATTTTGCGACTCATCAGATTTTATTGGCTGAGCTGCAAATAAATACTATACATCATTTTCCTTTATCCTTTTAATTTTTAAGCACAAAGTTTCAAACCTTTTCATTGACCTTTTAACTGTTTAAATCTACATTATCTTGAGAAAACTGAAAAACAATTTTAAATGTCTTGATAATATTCTTAAAATTAATGACAGAATTTATATAATAGTGACTAATTTCTAAATAAATCATTGGCTAATTTCTAAATAAAAGTAAACCATATTTTAAAATATTTTCCACTTAGCTTCTATATCCAGAAAGGATGGAAAAATGTATTAGTAAAAATAGCAAAGGCAACATTATAAACGATTTGTGAGTGTGCCTAAGATGATGTATTAAATAATATGAATTTTTCTATCATGAGAAAATATTCTTGTGGTGGGTATCATTAACTGAGAATGATTCAAGGTGTCCTTATGTGACTTGGGGACCTTGGGGAAAAAGAGTATTGATGCATATTAGTCCCTGAGGACAATGGATTTAATTAAGCTTCAAGTAAAAATGGCCTCAAACCGAAGTGCAAGCAGCGCTAAGTGAAATCAAACTTACAAGTTCCAGAGACAAACACTCAAGTTCGTGTAGGACACAGCAAAATACCTTTCTCCAAGAAACTCTTGAAAATATGAAGTGATACATTCCTAGGACTGTTTGAAAATGTCAGCTTTGCACATACCTTCCCTTGGAGGAAACAGGAAATTACAACAGTGCTAGTTGCACCTCCCTCTCCTGGCGAGGGTTGGTATTAGAAGTGGCTTTCCTGTCTGATTTTTCATCTCGGTCCTTTTCGGAGGTCTATCTGTTACTTTCATTGGGAGAGTCAGGCACAGTTTATCAGTGGCTGACACAGACATATATGTCATGATTTATAGGGTCCTGGTGCTCTACAGTCTCCTGTATTGAGCTCATGTTTGGAACTGCCAAGAAGCAAATATAGCCATTTGTTCTTCAGTGATAAACTGATATAGCCATTTGTTTTTCATTCAATTTTGCAGCTTCGATTCAGATTTCAGCACTCCAAGAACTAGAGTGACAACTATGACAAGTGTTTCAGGTACATTTTAATGTGCACTAAAGAGCATCGCTGTGTCCCGTAAGGATAACATTGGCTTTTAGCATCATCTCTTTGCCTTTACTTTGACTGTCACGCTAATGATGGAAGATAAAAGCTTAATACATTATCCCACTTTACAGTCTCATATAATTAAAAAAAAAAAAGCGTAATGAAACGTTATTTTGTCTATTTTGTGGTAACTGCACTTAAACAGCCAAGAAAATTAAGTGCACTTCAGTTTAATCCTCTCGTCAAAAATATTATAACAAGCAGTGCTTGATCAATTACTTACCACTTGACCTTGAAGTACTAATTATCAAACTCTTTAGTGTCACTCCTGAGAGTGATGAGGCTTTGCCATTCATTCTTCAACAATTCGCAGCACCATAATATTTTAATGAAATAAATAACAATATAGGCTGTCTATTGTTTCATTGATTTACATGTTCTTTAGATAGAGAGATAGAGAGATAATATATTTGGTATATTAAAATCTATGACTCAGATATAAAAATCACTACAAGAGATGGCCATTTCGTTCACTGTGTGCGACTCCGTTTGTCACAAGTTCGTTTTCGATACTGATAGTTTGATAAGAATCTCTAAATAAGCTTTTCTTTAGCAATTTTTAAAATACCAAATTTTTTATTAATTTTTAGAACTAGAAGAATGTGGAAATAAAAATTTCAAGAATATTCTTCTTACTATTTTCTCAACTTATAGCACCCGGCAGGTTACAAGAGTACTTACGAGTATTGCTGAAAAAAACACACTGGCTTTTGAAATTTTCGAACACTCGTAGATAATGTTCTGGGCATCGGACGGTTTTCAGTTTGCTCTTTCTTTATTTTATCAGTTCTGTGGCGTTTCAGTAAGTGATCATGAAATTTTTGCTAATTTTCAAAATGTTAAAAATAACTTTATGGTTGCTACTTTCCTCCCTCAGTGACACTCCACCCAGGAACACCAACTCTCTCTTCATCCTTACAGATGAAATCCTCCTTAAATTTTTACATCTATATGTGTATGTGCCTCAATGAGTATCCCTGTGGTGTGTTTTTGTTTGTCTTTAGAGTAGTCTAAAAGGATAAGATCTTTGGTCTGCCTATTTTTGTTCCTTTTCTTTCCTGAAAAAAAAAAAAAATAGATTTCTTCGCTTTAATGGTATTATGCCTATGTGTGGTGGTTGCTTAGAGGAGGGATTTAAATGTGGACAGTTTGCTTGGAAATGGGGTGAAGCTTGAGGGCACTCAATTTGTTGAGTGTCTTAAAGTTATTATTACTAGAATGCACTTTAATTTTTATTTACATTGTGCATTTATTTAAATAGCTTAAAACAACATTCAGACACAAGCTGCATGTTCGTTTGTTGTTCCTTCAAGGGTAGCTCTAAAACCTCCTCCGAAGCCGGCCCTCAGCATCTCTACTGCTTAGTCGTAAAAGGATTCGGATTGTGGGCTGGCAGTGATTGTGCTGACCTGTGAGTCTCACTCATTCGCCTTTCAGGGGCTAGAGAAAATCTTTCTGCCCTGGCCTTCGAGGGAAAGACCTGGCAGTTTTCTGACCTTGATTACTCCAGGGACAGCCCGTCTCTCACTGTTCTGAAAGACATTGCATTGCCCTAAGCCCTTTTTATCTCTGTCATATGCAACGTGACCCCTGTTAAAATGTGGCAGGTTTAATATTGATCTTCTCCTTGAGGATTTAGTTCTGTTCATGTCAGATGTAGATTTAAAAATTTATAGATACTGAACGTGCCGAATAACTAACACCACGACTCGATTGTAAGTATATAAAAGTGCTTACAAGACCTTAATAAAGAGTGGTTGCCTTCAGTTTAGTCTTAGCTCTGCCATTCAAGTCTTGCTTCCTGAATATATTGTAGATATATAGAGAACAAATCTGACTTTGCCTTGAAAAAGGTACTGAGAGATTTGGCCAAGAAATTCTCACTTATCTGTTTGATAGTCCATGAGTGCCCTCCACAGGATACTACGCAGAATTTTTTTCTCTAAATTGTCTCTGTTTAATTTTCTTGAGTGTTCTGTCTTGGATCATTTCTATATTAGAGAAAATTCATAAAGGCTTGAAAAGAAATTAAATTCCTTGATCTAATTTAGTGAATTTAGTGAATCATTTAAGTTAGGAAGCAATGTCAATACTAGCCTAACCCTCACTCGTGCTGTATATCGTCCTGCTGCATTCAATTGCTTGATAAGAAGCTTCTGAAAAATGCTATTTGGTTCTTAAACAACAGGTAATGGATTTTTAATAGTTTTTTTTTTTTCAGCTGTTCTTTCTGTAGGAAATTGAATTAAGGGCACACTTGTTGGCAGTTACTCTTGTTACTTCATGGTATTTGTTTGAAACTAGTACTTAAGAAATCTACAGCAATATTTATACTTTTCTAGATGATTCATGCTAAGCACCCTGCTTAAATTCCTCATGAAATAGAGAGACCTCCTCCTTACTTTTTGTAGGGATATCACGGGATAGAACTTAACCAAGGGACAGCAAAGATTCCACTATGTCTATATTCACTCGTTTTGAAACTAAGAAATTGAAGTGGACAAGAAATCATTACTAGAATAAATCAAATAAATAAATAACGCCCACAATAGAGAAAAATTCCTCTGTAACAACTAGTTATTGCTTTGTCAGTTTTTTAGAGTCAGTCCTGGGGAGAGTGAGCTGAGAGATGTATCAGAGAAATCAAAGCAAAGAGAACCCAGTATTTCAATCAAAATGACTTTCTCAAAATAATCACAGAGAGTATACTGTCACTTTAAGAACAGATGCTGAACAGTTAAAACCTTATCACTCTAAATACAAAAGAAAAGGAAAGCTTTCTAGCATCAACAATGCTGGGCTGACATGCCACCATGTAAAACATAAGGCAGGCCAGCTTGGGTTGACATGCTGTGTGAAACACAAGGCAGGCCAGTAGAGCTCTGCTGTCAATGGTTGAGCGTGGACACGCCTGAGGAGCAACAATGCAGAGTATCCTGACACCCAGGGGTGCTCCCTGAGTCCTTGATGAAGTCTACTGTTTTATGACTGAAGCCACAAATGACACACTAGGGCCTGAAGGAAGAGGAACACTTGTTCTACTTTACCTCCATTGGCTAAAACACACACACACACACACACACACACAATCTACTTGATATTGAAACATATTAATTATCCATAAATCAAATTTCCTAACTATAAAAAGAAACAAGTCAAAAATAGTAAGAAAGCTGATCAGTGGAAAAAATAATGAACTCTGCCATGAATAATATGTGTGCCATTAGAAGCATCTTCAAAAAGATAACTTAAGAATTGTGTGTTTCCGCTGATTTCACAATGGCTGCTGGAATCAGTCTATAAACTGATTTTAAGAAATTTGAGGAGGTTAGCTGTGTCCCATAAGTATTTGTAGTATAAGAAAGCACATGTCTAAGCTATTAGGGACTTTTCTGTTTTGCAACTACACCATTTGAAACAGGTGTCTGTCAAGGATACTGTAGATGGGGAAGAGAAGTCTGGAGGATATTGCAGGATGATCTGTAAGAATTAGGACTGGAGGTTGCTTAACATCACCTCTGCCCACCAACTATTGACTAAAACTCAGTCAGATGTACCCACCCCATCATGACTGCAGGGGGTTAGGGAGTGAGCTGGTAAATTTCTTTCTTATTTTTGTGTGCCCAGGAGGAAGGAACAATATAGTGACTGTGTAACATGTTCCCTGTCCTATTTTCCTCTACAGGATAAATATCTAAGTACATTCTAAGCACGTTGCATTTACTTTGGGCCACTTTTCCCAGTATCATATAAATCATCATTACTTCCTTTTTTAAACACTCATTTAATAATTTTTTCTCAATATTTTATAATGTTAGCACTTACATTTTACAATTGACCATCTTTTCTTCTTCCTTTTATTTCAAAACCTTTATCTCATAGGTCATGATTTTGAGGTCATTTCCAAAGAAACAAAGCTTCGATAAAACATATTAAAGTTCAATGTGGGATACTTCGCTTATTTGGACAGGGGAGTCAAAAAGAAGCCCTTTAAGACACTTACTGAAAATTGAATACTCAGACATTTATCCCAATTTTATAATAATGAGATAAAGCAAAAGAAATCCTTGTTAGCTTAATAGAAAAATCATCACCAGAGAGAATTCTGTTGGCTTTGAGCTTTGCAGCAAGGCATGTTTATTGCTTGATTAAATATTAATATGATTAGAGGTTATGCTCTTTGGTAAAATCCCATTAGTAATACACGGTGGAGTAAAAAACACTCAACTTCAGCATTTTTTTGTAATACGTTTAAAACTATATGACCAATGGCTGAAAAAGAAAAACTTGAGCTTACTTGCATGGAGCATCCACAGACCAGATTCTGCCATGATCCAGTAACACCACAGTCAAGGGGACATTTAGTATACCAGAGACACAAAGAGTTTCATTCTCCTGACAGTCTAGACTGTACAAAACTATATTTCAAACCTAAGTAGATCAAATTGCAGTTAAGTAAGTACATGTGTCTGCATTAACTCGTCAACCATTACGATTGTACAAACTAATTAGGTAGAGTTGAATTTCAGTCTATCGTAAACTGATGATTAAATGGTAAGAAGGAAAATCTGAAGAACTGGCTCTATTAGTAACTCATCATGTGAACACAGATAAGTGACTGAGGTTCTTGATACTTCTATTTCTCTATGTTTAACTTCTTTATGATATCAACCTTGGACCTGAGAGTTTTAGGATAATTTTAATAAAGACTATGCCACTCAAAATGGGTGAAGGTTCAAGTAGGAAATATGGAAAAACTCAGTACTAACTGCACAAATAGTGTAAAGGCTGCTTGTCCATGCATGATGTCACTGATATTTTCCATAAAACCAAAATATAAACTTAGCAACACTGAATTATTATTAAAGACATGGGAAGCAATTAAGAGCTAAGCTGTAATGGTAGGCTACTTTCTGGCTCTGCTTTCATACAGTGGAGGCGTTGTATGAATGGAGAATTTCTCAAATGGATATTTAAGTTGCTGTTGTAAAAAATGTTACTAGTCTATATTTTGTTTAGGAACTTATTTTTTATGAAATTGTCTTCTTGAATAATCACCTTTGAATTTTAATTCCTTTCTGAGGAATTTCCGCTAATATCATTTGTCTTTTGTTATTGTTGTTGTTGTTTGGTTGGTTGTTGGTTTTTTTCCTTTTTTTTTTTTTTGAGAGATGGTCTCACTCTGCCCCCTAGGCTGAAGTGCAGTGGTGCAATCGTGGTTCACTGCAACCTCAAACGCCTTGGCCCCAAGCAATCCCTCAGCCTCAGCCTTCCAAGTAGCTAGGACTGCAGGCACGTGCCTCCACGCTGGCTAAATTTTTAAGTTTTATTTTTAGTAGAGACAAAGTCTCGCAATGCTGCTCAGGACGGTCTCAAACTCTTGAGCTCAAGCAACCTTCCCACCTTGGTCTCCCAAAGTGCTGGCATTACAAGCATAAGCAACCACGCCAGGCCTCTTTTTAAAAATTGTCCTGATATCTTAATTTGATTGGAAATACTACTTGTGTTTTTGAATCAAATGAGTATGGGTGAAATTGGGATGGTGTTGTTACTTAGGCTATTAATAAGATAAAATTCCATTACTGGTGCTCCCACAAGCAAGAATCTGGGGATTGATATTAACAAGATAGGCCATTGTGTTAAAACAAGATCTAATTCAATTAAAATTGATACTTTTTTCTAAATTGCATAAGGGAATTCTGCGTTTTACACAGAAACTCTGCATCACACTTAAATCCCGTTGAATGATTCGTATCACACCTTGTAACATGCTGCTCTTCAAAGGGGGCTTATGACTCCGTAAAGGAGCTGACTGGCAGTCCTTAAGACCTCTTGCTTTACATGTATCATAACACAGGCATCCACTGTGCAAATTTCCCCACAAACCTGGCATTTATGTGTGAACTACACGCATCCCGAACTGATGAAAACAGGGTATTTGTTGCACTCGGTTTCCAGGGAAATGACACTTTACGGGATCCCCACTTATGCCGTTCCGTGCGAAGCTGCCTCCGAATCGCCTTCAAAGAGCACTTGTCTCCACCTGTGAGCTGAAGCGAAAGTGCTGTGATGGCAGCTGCTAATGAGCTGCCTCGCCTCCATCAGGGCAGGTCTAAATTTACTTCCACTGTCCCCCTGGGGAACTGTCAACCAGGAATATGAGTGAGAGCAGAAGCAATGATTGCCCCTTTCCGGGAGCATGGCACTCTCTCTAACACAGTCGCTAATTTCATAGTTACAATAAAGGATGGATAGTTACGGGGGAAAATCTGTGTACATTTGCCGGTACTGCAATGTCAGCTAAGCATTTGCTTCCTAACTTTTTCAGTGGCAGCTTCTTCCTGACATGCTCTCTGCAGGTGGCCGTGACTCTTCGTCTTGTCCACTGTGCTCGTTCCTAATTGCAGTTCCACTTAGTGTCCCTTCTTCTGAGGCTTGTGTTCCCTTGTTCCCAATCTGCAATTGACAATGAAGAATTTTAACAGAAGCTACTGGGAACATGAAAACATATTTTGAGATCCATCATGAAAGACAATTTTTGCTCTGGCAATATTCATTAGTCGGCCACTGCCATGAATGTAATGGCAGGTGCCCTCCGTTCACTGGGTGACACGCTGAGTTCATTACTGCAAAGCAGAGCCACATGTAAGTTAGGCTGAGAAGGCCAGATTCTGAGGACAATTAGATAAATTCTGCTGAGACTGGAGCAAATTAGTGAATGAGCATATGTTCCTGGATTCATATTTTGGGGACTGTTATAATCCATTTGCAAGTATATTTCAAAATAATGTAAGGAAAGAGCAATAGAATTTTAACGAAGAACACTAATAGAGGAAGCATTGTGCGCCACCGCCTAAACTTACAGCAGGTGGAACAATTGGCGTCCCTTGAATTGTCCCCTCATTTACATATATGCAAGGATTCCGCTAACTGAACTTACTGTCTCACAGAAGAATGTGACATGTAGTTGGCTATGGCTGATACTATTCAATTAAGAGAAAGTGGTGGTGACACTTAGATCATTCAGCCTTCCAGAACTGATTCGCTTCTTAAGGAAATCTTGAAGGAAAAAGCAGAGCATATTACATGATAGAAAATCATAAAGGGTGGGTGGGAGATAACATGGGGTTCTGTGTGTGTCTCTGTGTGTGTGCACCTGCACAATTGTGTGCAGAATGTTCAGGTGCAGAAAGCTGCCATAAATTATAATGACAAATATATTTATTTCCAATATAACTGATAATAATCCTGGTAGCAGCATAGCCAGATAAATAGAAATGGAAGCAGACAGGAATATATCTGAAAGGCCAGAAGGTGAATGATATGAGAATTCCTAAATTGTAGTTAAGCAAAAAAAAAAAGATCTTGTGAAGGCATAAAAAAGTAATCATTTGTGGAGAGAGGAAAAAATATTCCAAAGAGTGGTATTCTTGCTTTTCCCCTTCCAAACTTTATGTTCCTTCCATTGCCAGTGTCACATTTAGGAAGACATTACAAGTCTTTCTCCTTAAAAGAGGATATAAAGAAGCCCAGTGAGGCGCATGATTGAGGACCTCTTGATGATGGCTGAATCACTGATGACTTTTACAAGAATTAAAGCTCATGTCCGGAAGTGAAGTTCCTTCTGAGGAAAACCAGGTAAGAACTCACTACTCTTTCCCTAAGTGTATAAGATAAAGGATTCACATAAATGGAATTTTGAAGAGACAGGGAATTTAACCTCCACAAGAACTGTTGTGTAGATATTTGTCACACATTTTTCAATAGACTGTGAGCAACAGATATCATCTTTTCTCTGCATATCACTCTTTTCTCTATTTTTGTGTGTGTCTGTCAAACATGCTTAGGTTTCTAGACAGAAAATTTGTTTTCCCCTCCCCTGTACCCTTAGGGGACCTTTCCTTGCTTCTTATTTGAATCTTTTCTTTCTATATAGTTTCATTTCTACCCAAGAGTGCACAATCTTGAGAGAAATCGATCATGTGCCTATTGATCCAACTGCCCAAAAGGAAAATAAGTAAACAAACAAATAATGTGTCTCTACTGAGTGCTCCAAAGGAGCCAGAAATGTTATTCTTAGTCAAATCCTCACCAAAAGGAAGACAGTGTGGTCAAACAGAATGTATTTGAATGAATGAATGTAATAGCAGGTGCCCTCCGTTCACTGGGTGTGTGTCTGAGAGCCACAGAAAATTTTAGCTTCCATATGAATTACTGATTAAATGTTTGCCATTAAACAAATTTGCACTCAGATAATTCTACCATAAGGATATCTGCCCTACGTATCTATTATTCTCCAAAACGCCAACAGAGTTAAATTGGACAATTACAGTGTCCTCCAAGAAAGAAACACCTAGGGAATTTTTTTAAGAGCAAACTACCCCTGCTGTTATTTATATTCATGTCTGTTTGTTCCTATCCAAAAACTGAAAGACATTTCTGGGTAGGAAAATTGTATTCACTGTTAGTATCCGGAGAAATAGGTGCCAAAGGAAAACCTGATCATGAGAATGTAAGAGGAAAGGAAATGGAGAGTATTATGGCATTAAAAATGATAACATCCAGTAAATAGCTCCATCTATACAAATGACTCTCTTTTCTGTAAGTGCCTACATTCAAGGGCATCTGAGTTTCTAAGAACTGAGGGTGGCTGTGGATTTTTGATAATGCTTCTATCCTTCTGGTGGAGTCAAACAAGTAACTTACTACACTATAGCAGAAAGATTCCCGAAGATCAGAAATTGCCAATAGTTGTGAAAGCCTTCTCTGCCGTCTTTTCAGCTGGAACACCGTCACGGCTGTGTCTGGATGGCTTTCCTTTCCTCTCGAGGGGTGTCCAGTCTTTTGGCTCCCCTGGGCCCCACTGGAAGAATTGTCTTGAGTCACACATGAAATACAGTAACACTAATGGTAGCTGATGAACTAAAAAAAAAAAAAAAATATATTGCAAGAAATTCTCATAATGTTTTAAGATTTCTCATAATGTTTTAAATTTTCTCATAATGTTTAAGAAAGTTTACAAATTTGTGTTGGGCCACATTCAAAGCTGTTTTGGGCCTCATGCAGCCCTCAGGCTGTGGGTTGGACAAGCTTGGTCTAGAGATTATCAGGATGCCTAGTTTACCTGGTAACCTGGTTCCTTTCTCTTCATCCACCAACTCAGGGATCCCAGGGGCTGGGTCCTTCCCTACTTCAACTACCATAACAGTTTCTAAGTGGTGGAACCAAGGACTAAACTAAACCGCAGACTCATTTGTGTGCTCTTGGATTCAAAGAGCCAGTTTTTTTGTGTGTGTTTTTTTTTTAAACAAAGCCTGTTTTAAAAATTAAGAAACTTGATATAAAAGCTGAGTTTTCAACTATTTTGAAGTAACTCGAGAAGCTAGAGCAACAATGAGCCTGCAGTATCTCCAGACGGGTCCTATACTTGGATGTAGCAAAATCCCCATGGTTACCAGTTGTCCAATATAATTCCCAGTTCAGTGATTTAAGTCACCTAACTGATTGTTAAGGCATTTCAATTTTGGGCTCTTGGACTTCTTGATCTTCTTGCTTAACAAGCTTATAGATTAACTTAGTTTTCACATAAAAATATATATATATATATCTGGACTAGAGCACACATTATTTTATCAACTAAAATTTGCTTTAGTTCTGTATTACAGTGGATTTGTTTTCAAAAAAACCAATTTCTCCAAGAATTATGGAATAAAAATATTGTTCTAAATTTCTTTTTAAAAAATACCTTCAAGTGGGGCCGGGTATGGTGGCTCATGCCTGTAATCCCAGCACTTTGGAAGGCCAAGGTGGGTGGATCACGAACAAGGTCAGGAGTTCAAGATCAGCCTGGCCAAGATAGTGAAATCCCGCCTCTACAAAAAATACAAAAAATTAGCCGGACAAAGTGGTAGGTGCCTGTAATTCCAGCTCCTCGGGAGGCGGAGGCAGAGAATTGTTTGAACCTGGGAGGCAGAGTTTGCAGTGAGCTGAGATAGCGCCACTGCACTCCAGCCTGGGCAACAGAACGAGACTCCGTCTCAAAAAAAAAAAAAAACCTTCAAGTGAAAAGGAGAAAACTTAAATGTTTTAAATTCGTTTTATTACTTGCTAGAGTAAAATATATCCATTTAATGAATGCTTGTATTCTATAATTTTTAATCTTTTCATACCAAAAGGCCTGCAGAAAGTTGAAATAACATTAGGAAATTATTACACTTTGAAGGACTGCATAATGAAAAGTAAAATGTGCATATTTATATGATATGGCATTTTTGGTATGGCAAAACTTTTACTGTTAACAGATACTAGAACTCTGTATCATTTCTTTACATTAGCTATGGCATTTCGATTCGAATCTCACCACCTACTTACTCTACAAGTGTTTATTATGATACAGGTGGGTGAAGTTCAAAAACATGCATTGTGATCTTGCTAATAGCTCAATATATTATGTGTATCCTGGATTATAGAGAGATGATGAAGTCAGGTGAATTTAATATACACAAATCCACATTTTTTTGGTGGCAGCAAAAACAAAAAGAAAGACCTGCTTCCTCAGGTTACTTCCTTATAATAAAGTTAAAATTTAAAACTGATGAGAAGCTGAATACTAGAATGGTTTTGTATTTTAAGTTTTTAATCAACTATTCCTTAGAGCCATTTTGTCAAGATTGCTCAAGCATGTATAATCGCGTCTTCTTCTGGCTCTTGACCTAAATAACAGTAACCTGTCTCATTTAAATATTGTTTGTTGATCAGTTTATCATAGGCTGATTGACAAAGATCCTATAGTAGGAATAGCCTATTATTCATTCTCCCTTTTTCAAAATTAAGCCAGAATCACAAATGGACATGATAATTTCTAGGGATTATAGGATTTTTGGTAATGCAGTTAATGTTTTTCAGGGAAATGTGATTCTTAACCTTATCTGTGTTTACTTTATCCTTTTATCAGAGCAATGTGCACTGAAGTAATAAGTACTAAAAGAGTTAGGATGATGCTTATTCTTTCTGCTTACCCATTCTCACGTTTTGGCTGTGTTGTGGGTTTCTGAAGGATCTCAATGTATAATTTTTTTCTCTCTTGACCAGGCACTGAACTAATTGAGAATATTTAAAAAACAAAATGATAATAAAAGAGGGAAAGTATTACCTTCATCATCAGTAGTACTAGTTTGATGTATTAGCATTGTATGAGAGACCAGCGGACTCCAGGATTGAGTAAATTTAGCCACCTGACTTTAGGCAGGGTTGGCTATCCCTGGCAGGCAACTGGAACTGCAGAAAAGTCAAGAATGTTAAGTTTCTTTCTATAAAGGAGATGTACTTTAAGTCAAGCAGGCCCAGTTGTTTTGTTGTTGTTGTTGTTAATTTATCTACTTGAAAAAAATCACTCATTTCTTAAAGCAAAATGAAACTAAAAACATTACACCTCTGGACTTCCCTCCACCGAAATGAAAATATCAAGAGTGGGGAAAAGCATCCCTTTAAAAACAGGTTACATCCTAGGCTATGTGACTCTCCCCAAGTACACTAAAACTCCCTAAGGTGGGGGTCCGTATCCCCATCATTCACTAACCCAGACACAATTATAGCAATGTGTTGGCAGAGAATAGGTGTCCCATAGTCATTTTCAGCAAATTCTAAGTTTATTTTCAGTCATATAATAGTTCCTACTCTTATTAATGAATGCTGAAAGAACAGTAGTCTTTTTTTTTGTTTTTTGAGACGGAGTCTCACTCTGTCACCCAGGCTGGAGTGGAGTGGCATGATTTCACCTCACTGCAACCTCTGTCCCCCAGGTTCAAGTGATTCTCCCACCTCAGCCTCACAAGTAGCTGGGATACTTGTGCACACCACCACGCCCAGCTACTCTTTGTATTTTTTATTAGAGAGAGGGTTTCAACATGCTGACCAGGCTGGTGTTGAACTCCTGACCTCAAGTGATCTGCCTGCCTCACCCTCCCAAAGTGTTGGGATTACAGGTGTAAGCCACTGTGCCCAGCCAACAGTAGTCATTTTTAAGTCTTCAGGTAGCTGACAGTGGATGCTGTTAACTCCTGGGACTATTCTGTGGTGGTACACAAATTAGTTGGAGATGTAACTGGGTTGTTGTTTTGATACTGTCTCTGGAGAAGTTGTAAGGTAGAAAGTTCATGGTTCTTACTCTTATTAATGAAGTTCGTGGGCAGCAGGAGCGATTGAGGGAGGAGTCAAGTAAGTAACTGCAGGAGGAGAAATGCTTGGGAAATATCTCCAAGAGATGTTTCTTATTCTAGCCATGACATGTAAGTACTTTTTGATGTCTAGCAATTCAACTCAAGAACGATGTTTCTCTCTTTCCGGACCAAGTTTCTACTTAGCAGTAAAGCCTGACTTCACTCTTAAATGCTGAAAGTATTAAATAGCTTTTGTTTCTCTCTTTTATATTTATAAGTTTACATAGTCTATTTTATCAATGATATCTACTAAGACAATGAACAAATACTCTTTCAGTATAAGTACTAACTCCCGTCGACTACCAACTGAATTCAGTTGATTGCTAAACCTCTTGTAAAATATACAATTTGAACTTGATGTTTGCTAGTTAGTTCATTTACATTTGTGTCTTTGAATATTAAAGTTTGGTTTCATTATAGAAATGACTACATTTCAGTAATAAGCAAAAATCCCTCAACAAGGAATATGCCCATTTGCATTCATTTAGATATTAATTTGGGACTATTGGTAGGGAAAAATACAAAGCTTTTAAAAAAATATTTTGCTACTTGTTTATCTGACATACGGATTTGATTATGCTTACGGGGGTTTTTTTCTATTTTCTTGAGATTATACTGTCAAGTTAATTACTATAATTCAACTTTTTCAAATTTCTGTAGCTGATTATAATTTTTCAAGTTAGTATATAAGTCACTGTTGCTTTCATTCAGGTTGATTTTACTCAGCCTGTTTTGGGGTTGCCTTATCATTCTATATCTGATTTTTGTTTATTCTACTATTGAATCATTTTATTGTTTTCAAATATTTTATTATCTTTTAAATTATATTTAATATCAGAAAATGTATTTCCTAACTGGAACATGTATTCACATAAATTTTCTTTCCCCATTCCATTTACTTAGGGGATTAAAATTGAGAGGTATGACTTACAGGAATATTAAAAATGAATGGAACATTAACCTAATTTTAAAATCTCTAGAGATCAGGAAAATGAGTACCAGGATACATTTACTCTTTAATGGCAGAAGCAAGACTAAAAACCAGGCATTTTCAGTTCTAGTTCAGCACTATTTCAAATACACTACTCCATAGCACGTAAATTATATCGTAACATAATAAAATTTTATTAACATGCTAACACAGTCTGTATCAGGAGTGAGCCTAAAGAATCTGGTTCCAAAATGATCTCCTTTGACTGCATGTCTCACATACAGGGCACACTGATGCAAGAGATGGCCCCCAAGGCCTTAGGAAGCTCTGTAAGTGTGACTTTCCAGGGTACAGACCCTCCAGGCTGGTTTCACAGGCTGGTGTTGAGTGTCAGTGGCTTTTCTAGGCACACAGTGTAAGCTGTTGGAGAATATACCTTTCTGGGGTCTGGAGGACTGTGGCCCTCTTCTCACAGCTCTACTAGGTAGTGCCCCAGTAGGGATTTAGTACTTATCCTGAAAGAGTATTCATTCATTGTCTTACTAGACATCATTGATAAAATAGACTATGTAAACTTTAGCTGTAAATATAAAAAAGAGAAACAAAAGCTATATTTGGGGCTTCGACCCCACATTTCCCTTCCACACTGCCCTAGGAGAGATTCTCCATGAGGGCTCCACTCCCACAGCAAACTTCTGCCTGGACATCCATGTATTTCCATAAATCCTTTGAAATCTAGGCAGAGGTTCCCAAACCTGTTCTTGACTTCTGTGCACCCATAGGCCCAATACCACATGTAAGCTGCCAAGGCTTGGGGCTTGCACCCTCTAAAGCAATGACCTGAGCTCTACATTGGCCCCTTTTAGCCATGGCTGGAGCAGCTGGGACACAGGGCACTAAGTCTCAAGTCTGCACACAGCAGAGAGGACATGGACCTAGCCTAGGAAACCATTTTTTCCTTCTAGGCCTCCGGGCCTGTAATTGGAGGGGCTGCTGTAAAGACCTCTGACATTCACTAGAGACATTTTCCCTATTGTCTTGGAAAATTAACATTTGGCTCCACATTACTTATGCAAATGTCTGCAGCTCGTTTGAATTTCTCCTCTGAAAATGGGGTTTTCTTTTCTATCCCATCATCAAGCTGCAAATTTTCTGAACTTTTTTGCTGTGCTTCCCTTTTAAACATAAGTTCCAATTCCAAATCATATCTTTGTGAATGAATAAAACTGAATGATTTTAAGATCACTCAGGTCCCCCTTTGAACACTTCGCTGCTTAGAAATTTATTCTGCTAGGTACCCTAAATCATCTCAAGTTAAAAGTTCCACAAATCTCTAGTGCAGGGGCAAAACACTGCCAGTCTCTTTGGTAAAACACAGCAAGAATCACCTTTGCTCCAGTTCTCTATAAGTTCTTAATCTCCATCAGAGACCACTTCAGCCTAGATTTCATTACCCATATCACTATCAATATTTTGGTCAAAACCATTCAATAGTCCCTAGGATATTCCAAACTTTCCCACATCTTCCTGTCTTCTTCTGAACCATCCAAACTGTTCCAACCTCTGCCTCTTACCCAGTTTCAGAGTCACTTCCACACTTTTAGGCACCATTATACCAGCACCCCGTTCCCTGCAGTACAAATTCACTACATTAGTCCATTCTCACACTGCTATGAAGAAACACCTGAGACTGGGTAATTTATAAAGAAAAGAGGTTTAATTGACTCAGAGTTTCCCATGGCTGGGAAGGCCTCAGGAAATGTACAATCATGGCAGAAGACACTTCTTCACAGAGTGGCAGGATAGAGAATGAGTGCAAGCAGGGAAATCCCAGACCCTTATAAAACCATTAGATCTTGTGAGACTCACTCATTATCATTAGAATAGCATGGGAGAAACTACCCCCATGATCCGATTACCTCCACTTGGTTCTGCCCTTCACACGTGGGGATTATGACAATTCAAGGTGAGTTTTGGGTGGGGACACATAGCCAAACCACATCACACCTTTGCTTAATCTAATACTTCTCATTGGTAGTGCCTTCAGAGCACAATTCCTGAGTTATAGTTGTCCTTCTCAGGATATATAATATCAATTAATAAGTGTCTGCAATTGCACATTTATTCCTGAGATCATTTGATTGTCTTTTTCTCAGTTAGATCTTAAGTTTTATAAATGAAAGGAAGATTTTTTTCTTATTTGTTTTATACTTTCCCATTGAATCTCCAAAATCTAATAGTGTATCTGGTTCATAGTAGGCATTTAACAAATGCTTAATGAATTTATTAGTGAAAAGTAAAATGTATTGCTAATTCATTAATTGCTGCAAATGTTACACAGCTGTGAAAATAATGTTTTAGATCATTTAAAACATAAAATTAGATTTTTTTCTAGTTTTTCTGTACTTCTTTACAAGTTTTGCTTTGTCTGAAACCTTTATACAAAAAGTAGGCCAAGGTAGTTGCTTCAAATCATTTTGGAAACTTGGCAGGATATAAATTAAACAAATAATAAATCAATAAAGTACTCATGCATTTGGTGAAATCCTACATGTACAAGGTAGAGAGGGAAATTTTATCTGTCTTATTGTAGATACTCTGGAAATCAATGAAGTTTTATACTTATAAATTTTTTTTAAAACTGAACCACTGTTGATTTGTATTGAGCTAAGAGTCAAAAAACATGTAAAGCTTTCTTATTCCTTTGATTTTAAAATCTCTAGAGATCAGTAAAATGAGTACCAGAAGGAGTGCATGAAGTTTTTCATTTATCATTATTAAATTCTCCCTTACTAAATTCACCCTATTATAGATCCAACATGTCAAAATATTTTTTAGAACTTGATGATGAATGAAAGATCTAGAGTCCAGAGCACCATGGTGTCCTGAAAGAAGCTCATTTTGTGTTAACTTTAGGGCTTTGTCTGTCAGTGTGAACAGGCATTCTAAATTAAGCTGAAAATATGGCCATGATCCCTCTCATACTACTTAATGTATTTATTTCATAGCACTTATCAAGCTTTCTTTGTGTGTGTAATATACATCCTACCTATCTCCCTTTCGTGTCCTCCACTGTTAGAGTAAAAATTTGTGTCTTACTCATACTTGCATGTCTGGAACTGTTTATTTTAAAAGTGACTTATACATTATTGATTCAAAAAAATGTATTCATTTAATGACTTAAAAAGTAAACTCTTACTCTGACTTAGAAACTATGGCATGTGCTTGATATATAAATGTGAATAAGTTACAGAATTAGAGATCAGGAATTCATAGTTCTAGGGAGGTGGGAAGCACATGAAGCATTTTAAACCATACAACAGGGCAATTATAGCAATGAGCAAAGAATTTAAGTCAAATGTTCAATTAAATGGAAATAATTCCATCTGTCCATTTTCTCAATTATATTTAGTCCTGAATTCCTGGAATAGCAAAGGTTGGCACAAAGTATAGAAGCAATCTATCAATCACTTTTCCACTTTATATGTAGCTCCTGATAAATATCTCCCCATTCAAAGAGAGATTTCCAATGTATCATATTACATTATATTAATTATATTTTATTATATAATCATATTTATATTAATCACTTTCTATTATATTAATTATATTGTAGTATAGTAATCATGTTATAGCATATTAATTATATTATATATCATTAGTATTTGGGGATGCAATTAACCAGGACAAAAGATAAGAGTATGGAAGGAAAGAGATTCAAAATAGGTCTAGGTGGTTTGCTAAGAACGACAGTGAGAAAGGAGGGGGAATTTAGGATAATTCCCATGTGTCCAGTTTCATTGACCAATGGTAATTCCAAGCACAGCTTACAATCCAGTGCAACAATGAGTTAAAATGAAGCATACATTAAAATACCCTAAACTCTCAAGATGGTAATTGGGACCCTCAATAGGTCACTACTGGTCTTGAAAGGCCTGCTACATTTCTTCTGATCTGTCTTGCAATTTCACTTCTTGTGAATGGCATGGCATGGAAAAAGTTTAAGAAGAAACTTCATGGAAAATGTACACACAATAAGTAAAAACAATTACTACTCTCCCAAATATCATGCCACAATAAATCTTTCCAAAAAGAAAAATCAACAGTATCTCTACATACCAATGGCGAATTACCTAAATAAGGAATCAAGAAAGCAATCCCACTTATAATAGCTACCAAAAAAGCCCCTCAAAACAAAAGAAAAAATGAGAAATACATTAATTCAAGGAGGTGACATGTCTCTCCAATGAAAACTATAAAATATAGAGTAAAGAAATTGAAGAACACACAAGAATGGAACAATATCTCATTTTCATGTATTGAAAGAATTAATGTTGTTAAAATGTCCATACTATCCAAAGTTATCTACAGATTTAATACAATTCATATCAAAAGGCCAGTGACATACATTCTTCACAGGAATTATTTTCAATTTGTAATATTTGTATAGAACCACAAAACCACCCAGATAGTCAAAGCAATATTGAGCAAAAACAAACAAATGAAAAAGCAAAACTGGAGGCATCACACTACCTGACTTCAAAAAAAAAAAAACTGTAAAACTGTAATAACCAAAACAGAACGGTACTGGCATAAAAACAGGCATATGAACCAACGAAAAAAAATAGAGATCCCAGAAATAAATCCACACATCTACAGGCAATTGATTTTCACCAAAGGTGCCAAGTACATACAATGGGGACAGGAGAGCTTCCTCAATAAATGATGCTGTGAAAGCTGGATATCCACAGGCAAAAGAATGAAATTAGTCACTTATCTCTCGCCATATATAAAAATTAACTCAAAATACATTAAAGATCTAAATGCAACACCTAAAACAAAAAAAAAAAAAGAAAAAATCTTAATGACATTAGTCTAGGCCAGGACTTTTTGGAGAAAACATCAAAAGCATGAGCAACTAAAGCAAATATAGACAAATGAGATTACATCAATTTATAATGTGTCTGCACAACAAAGGAAACAATCAACAGAACAAAGAGACAACCTGCAGAATGGAAGAAAACATTTGCAAAACATACATCTAGTAAGGGGTTAATGTCCAAAATATATAAGGAATTCAAACAACTCAACAACAAATAACCAAATAACTTGATTAAGAAATAATCAAGAGACCTGAACAGACATTTCTTGAAAGAAGACATACAAATGACCAACAGGTACGGGAAAAAAAACATGTTCAGCGTCACTAATCATCTGAAAAATTTAAGTGAAAACTGTAATGAGATATCACCTCACTCAAGTTAGAATAGCTACCATTAAAACATTAAAAGATAAGTGTTGATGAAGTTGCTAAGAAAAGAGAACTTTTATACACTGCTGGTGGGAGTAGAGATTAGTACAGCCATTATGGAAAACAGATTAAATTTCCCTCAAAAAATTAAAAATAAAACTACCATATAATCCAGCAATCCTACCACTGGATATATATCCAAATGAAATGAAATGAGTATGTCAAAAAGATATCTGCACTCCTATGTTTATTTCAGCACTGTTCATAATAGCCAAGACATGGAATCAACCAAAATTTCCCTCAATTGAAAAATGATTAAGGAAAATGTGGTATATATGCACAATAGAATACTATTCAGCCATAGAAAAAAAAATGAAATTCTGTTATTTGTGGTAAACATGGATTAACTGGAATGATATTACATTAAGTGAAATAACACAGGCACAGAAAGACAAATTTTGTATGATCTCGCTTATATGTGGCATCTGAAATGTAGTTCTCAGGTAAGTAAAGACTAGAACATTAGTTACCAGAGGGCTAGAGAGAGATTGGTCAATGGATACCAAATTACTGTTACATAGGAGGAATAAGTTCTGGTGCTCCATTATATAGTGAGATGATTAGTGTTAACAACAATGTATTGACTATTTCAAAATAATGAGAATAGATGTTTTGAATGTTCTCATCACAAAGAAATGATAAATGTTTAAGATGATAGATATGCTAAGTACCCTGTTTTATGAGTACACAAATTATAAATGTACCAAAACATCATGCTGTACTCCATAAATATGCATAATTATTACATCTCAATCATTGTTTTTTTTTTTAAAAAAAAAAAACTTGGTGGTACTTCGTGTGTTGTTGAACTCATACTGGTAAAAACACATGTCTGTGGTGGATCAAAATTAAGATTTTTAAAACCATAATTATGTATAAAATGGCTCTGCCTTAAAAGAGTTGTATTGTTTTAACTACCAGAAGAAATCCATTATAATATTCTACTATTTGAACCTTAAAAATTATAAAATAGAATTTAATTATATTTAGACCTAGATAACAGTCAATACCTTATAAGATGAGGCATCAATTTTTCTTCCTGAAAATTTAATGAAGTAGTAGTAAATAGCTCTTAAATCGTGTAAGCATCCTATATAAAATGGCTAATACATGTATTAAAACCTTAAACAAAGTAAGTCCACAACCAAACTGCTTATCTGCCTCACTGTTTCCTGTGCTTTTAATATCATCATTGAAAACCTTGGATTGAAATCCTTGGCACCATGGTTAGTGGCTGTTCTTTTTTTTTCTTGAAGTAAAATGAAATTTTATTCACAGTACCTTTAATTAGTCAAACATCTGGAAAGTTTTTGTTTGTAATATGACTAAACAAATAATAAATTTTTTTACTAATCCATGTTTCCATCTAAATAGTGTATACATATATGTGTGTGTGTATGTGTGTGTATATATATATAATTATACTTTAAGTTCTGGAGTACATGTGCAGAAGTTACAGGTTTGTTACATAGGTATATGCTTGCCATGGTGGTTTGCTACAACTATCAACCCCTCATCTACGTTAGGTATTTCTCCTAATGCTATCCCTCCCCTAGCCCCTGCCCTCTGATAGGTCCCGGTGTGTGATGTTCCCCTCCCTGTGTCCATGTGTTCTCATCATTCAGTTCCCACTTATGAGTGAGAATATGTGGTGTTTGGTTTTCTGTTCCTGTGTTAATTTGCTGAGAATGATGGCTTCCAGCTTCATCCATGTCCTGCAAAGGGCATAAATTCATCTTTTTTATGGCTGCAGAGTATTCCATGGTGTATATGTGCCACATTTTCTTTATCCAGTCTATCATTGATTGGCATTTTGGTTCCAAGTCTTTGCTATTGTGAATAGTGCTGCAGTAAACATATGTGTGCATGTGTCTTTATAGTAGAATGATTTATAATCCTTTGGGTATATATGCAGTAATGGGATTTCTGGGTCAAATGGTATTTCTGGTTCTAGATCCTTGAGGAATCCACACCCAGTCTTCCACAATGGTTGAACTAATTTACACTCCCACCAACAGTGTAAAAGCGTTCCTATTTCTTCACATCCTCTCCAGCATCTGTTGTTTTCTCACTTTTTAAAGATTGCTATTCTAACTGACGTGAGATGGTATCTCATTGTGGTTTTAATTTGCATTTCTCTAATGACCAGTGATGTTGAGCTTTTTTTTCAAGTTTGTTGGCCACATAAAAGTCTTCTTTTAAGAAGTGTCTGTTCATATCCTTTGCCCACTTTTTGATGGGGTTGTTTTTTTCTTGTAAATTTGTTTAAGTTCCTTGCAGATTCTGGATGTTAGCCCTTAGTCAGATGGATAGATTGCAAAAAAATTTTCTCCCATTCTGTAGGTTGTTCACTCTGATGACAGTTTCTTTTGCTGTGCAGAAGCTCTTTAGTTTAATCAGATCCCATTTGTCCATTTTGGCTTTTGTTTCCATTGCTTTTGGTATTTTAGTCACAAAGTCTCCTCATGCCTATGTCCTGAATGGTATTGCCTAGGTTTTCTTCTAGGGTTTTTGTGGTTTTAGATCTTAAGTTTAACTCTTTAATTTACCATAAGTTAATTTTTGTATAAGGTGTAAGGAAGGCATCCAGTTTCACTTTAGCTAGCTAGTTTCAGCATATGGCTAGCCAGTTTCAGCATGTGGCTAGCAAGTTTCCCAAACACTATTTATTAAATAGGGAAT
This sequence comes from Chlorocebus sabaeus, assembly GCF_047675955.1. Taxonomy (NCBI): domain Eukaryota; kingdom Metazoa; phylum Chordata; class Mammalia; order Primates; family Cercopithecidae; genus Chlorocebus; species Chlorocebus sabaeus. Next base: position 84,148,066 of record NC_132905.1, read on the forward strand.
CCTTTCCCCATTGCCCATTTTTGTCAGGTTTGTCAAAGATCAGATGGTTGTAGAGGTGGGGCATTATTTCTGAGGCCTCTGCTCTGTTCCGTTGGTCTATATATCTGTTTTGGTACCAGTACCATGCTGTTTTGGTTACTGTAGCCTTGTAGTATAGTTTGAAGTCCGGTAGCATGATGTCTCTAGCGTTGTTCCTTTTGCTTAGGATTTTCTTGGCTATACTGGCTCTTCTTTGATTCCACATGAAATTTAAAGTAGTTTTTTATAATTCTATGAAGAAAGTCAATGACAGCTTGATAGGGATAGCATTAAATCTATACATCACTTTGGGCAGTATGACCATTTTCATGATATTTATTCTTCCTGTCCATGAGCATGGAATGTTTTTCCATTTGTTTGTGTCCTCTTTTATTTCCTTGAGCAGTGGTTTGTAGTTCTCTGTGAAGAGGTCCTTCACATCCCTTGTAAGTTGTATTTCTAGGTATTTTATTCTCTTTGTAGCAATTGTGAATAGGAGTTCACTCATGATTTGGCTCTCTGTCCATTATTGGTGTATAGGAATGCTTGTGATTTTTGCACATTGATTTTGTATCCTGAGACTTTGCTGAAGTTACTTGTCAGCTTAAGGAGATTTGGGGCTGAGATGATGGGGTTTTCTAAATATACAATCATGTCATCTGCAAACGGATGATTTGATTTCATCTCTTCCTATTTGAATACGCTTTATTTCTTTCTCTTGCCTGATTTTCCTGGCCAGAGCTTCCAATGCTGTGTTGAATAAGAGTGGTGAGAGAGGATATCCTTGTCTTGTGCCAGTTTTCAAAGGGAATGCTTCCAGCTTTTGCCCACCCATTCAGTATGATATTGGCTGTGGGTTTGTCATAAATAGCTCTTATTATTTTGAGATATGTTCCATCAATACCTAGTTTATTGAGAGTTTTTTGCGTGATGGAGTGTTGAATTTTATCAAAGGTCTTTTCTGCGGGTATTGAGATAATCATGTGGATTTTGACATTGGTTCTGTTTATGTGATGAAAACTATCTTGGTTTTTATTATTATTATTATTATTATTATTATTATTATTGGCTTGTTCCACATGTAATTACCCAGTAGATTTGAGATAGCTGAGAACATCCCCATCTAAGCCCTAGTCTAACACTTCTCTTCAGGGCTACCAAATTGTGTTATCACAGCTTTCCATGTTTGTCCCTTCAGCCCTGTGTCCTCAATCCTTCTATTTCCTCTGACACTTTGTCTTTCAGTTATTCTCTTTATTTTGGATATTTCCTTCCTCTTCTTTCTTTTTCTTGTCTGGTTAAAAGCATTCCATGCTGTATCCTAAATACTATCATAGTGTATTTTATAAATATTATAACACAAGATTTAACCTTAATAGTGAACACTTTAATCCTAATTTCCTATTTGATTTCATTCCACTGCCTCCATTCTCAAACAGTTATTTACCTGTTTCTCCATTCCAAACCCACCAACACTTGACTTGTTTCCCCAACACGTTGATAAAATGACAATTTCCAATATGGCCTTGACCTGTTCTTAAT